>NC_056526.1:8783982-8912204 GCF_019175285.1 Sceloporus undulatus | reverse complement strand
GTGATGGGAACGCCTGGCGGTGATGGCATCATTCCGCTGTGTGGTAAAATAGCATACTGGGTCCCATCGCATTCCCATCACGCTCCATGCTCGCCCCCGTTAGAACACACCAGGGAACGTTTTAACCCTGGTGCGATAATCTTCTAGGATTGGGAAGGGCGGCTATGAAAGAACTGGACAAGATCATAAAGTGGAAACATATAACTCTGAACACTAACATGAAGATCGTCCAAGTCATCGTATTCCCCATCATCATGAACAGATGTGAGAAGTGAACAGTGAAACAAGCCAATAAGAAGAAAATCAACTCTATTGAGATGTGGTGCTGGGGAAAAAGTAGTGAATATACCATGGATAGCCAAGAAGATAAGCAAATGGGTTCTAGAAGCCTGGACTCTCCCTAGAAGCCAAGACGATTAAATTGAGACTGACATACTGTGGCCACATCATGAAGAAAAATGAATCTTTAGAAAATACAATGATTCTAGAAAAGGTGGAAGAAAGGAAGACTATATGCTAGATGGTTACACTCAATCAGGAAGGACATAGGCCTGGACCTGCAGAACCGGAGCAGAGCAATTGAGGATGGGGGTCTTGGGAAGGTCACTATGAGTTGAGGTTGACTTGAGGGTTGTTAACAGCAACTCCAGAGTCATAGTCCAATGCTCAAACCTCTACACAACACTGTTTCTTACTAAACATAATGGCACATTAATTCCATGATCCTAAGGCTCATTAGGAAGAGGTTCAACTCAGATTGGGCAGAAAACAATCCCAGAGCAAGTAAATTGTGGCTAAAGAGGTGTGTGCATGCATTCACACATAATCTTGCAACCTTAATTAAATAAGTCATCCATCAAGTGAAATATACTGCAGATCCACCCATTGTCATTCTCCATGAGGAGAGGGAAAATTGATACTCTTAACTATTCTGGATGGCCATCTTTGGCATATCTCAGTGGAAATATTGACTCTGTTCAGCTCTTTTGTGTGTTTGTGAGAGAAGAGAATGACTATCAACTCCCCCTGGATGAAAGCAAAATAGCTCTTGTTTGGTCTGATAAGTGATGATTCATATGTGGAACTTTAGATAAGAACAAGTGTTGTTGTTTTTTTAATACTGATCCAATGCTATTACTTTGTCAAACCATTACATCATTGTGATCCTCTTGAGGGAAGTTTTTGCTTCCTCAAATCGTAATTCTCATCACAATTACCGAAGTGTGAACTCAGAATATCTTCTCTCTCTCTCTCTCTCTCCATATCATTATATATCATTACGTTTTGGACAAGCACATGAGATCCCAAATCATGTAGTCAATCTTTTGTCAAGCAATCTCATTATTAACTGGAAAGCTAAGTAGAAACAAACAGCTTGAAGAACAAGGGAGGTGGAGGGAGTGATTTGTAATGTTTCCACGGTTGTCATAATCTAATAATATTATCAGCACTGAGGATAAGTGGAAACAAAAAGAAACCCCTAATTCAATCTGCGTATGTTTCTATCTTCTCTTTGATTGCTTTTAATTTGTAGACTTCCTGGACGTCATCTCCAAGAATCTGACTTCATTGTGGAACTGAAAATAAAGCTTAAATCAAACCAGACATAGATATCCCATTAATTAGCCATCTGAGAAACTAATGGCATCATAGAGAGTTTCCCATCATGCTTTGCAGCCATCATTCATCCTTCATCTCTGGGGAAGTCCTGGAGATCTTCCATGCCTTGGCTTGTACCTTACAAGGGTGTTTAATTCTTGAATTCAAAAATGTTGTTACCCAAGCTTCTTTTTTTCTGACACAAACAAATAGATTCAAACTAAGAAGAACATCTGATCATAGGAGCACCCAGTAGCAGAAGCTAGAACACATGGTTTCCAGGTCTCAGATTCTGTTCCTGGTATCACTAGCATTAGGTCATCAGCTGATGAGATCCAGTGTGGTGCAGTGGTCTGAGTGTTGGACAAAGATACTGGTGGACCAGAGTTTGAATCCCCAGTCAGCCATGGAAACTCATTGGGTAACCTAGGGCAAGTCACACTTTCAAAACTCAGAAATAATTGAGGGTGCACACAACAACAGAAGAAGAGCAGGAGGAGGAGGAGGAGGAGGAGAAGAAGCAACAAGCCGCTGATGTGAAAGACCTATGAAAGTTACTGCATTGTGTAACCCTGTGCTACACAGCAGCCAGTTGTACTCAGCTATGTTCCTCTGTCACCACCATTGGCTGAACTTAACTGTTATTCTTCTTTGCTTCCCATGTTTGGTCAGTATATGAGGAGAATCCTGGACTAGATACACCATTGATCTGATCCAGCAGGAGTCCTCTTGCATACCTTCTTACTGGCCTGATTCAACAGGCACAGTCCCAATTAATCCTCTGTCATCCCACTTTTTTCTGCTGCTTTTAATATGTTCCAGTCTCTCTCTCTCTACCTCCCCTTTCCCCCTTAGTCATCAGCTTACTTCCGTTGCTGCAAACTGAGTTGAAAGTGCAAAAGTCATTGCATTCAACTGACTCAGCAGGGGGAGAGGAGACTGCCCTTCCCAGTAGACACAGGCAAAAGCAAATGGGTACAGCTTCAACTAACTTGTGTGTTCTTCCTCTTCAATAAATGTTGCCTGCTTAATAAATCAGTGAGCAGCCACACTCTGACGTTGCTTGGTCACACATGTCCCAGTTTTCATCCATGAAATGTGGGAAGGTATTTCCTTGTGCTTTTGCTGACAGGATGTATCCTCTTTATGAACCTGCTGAGACCCTGAGATCCTCACAAGAGGCCCTTTTCTCCGTCTCACTACATTTACAGTTATGATCAATGGGGAGACAAGATGGAGCCTTTTCAGTTGCTGTCCCTTGATTGGTGCTGCCTCCCTAGGGAGGCTAGAATTGCCCCTCCCCTTGCTATCCTTCCATCAGCTGGCAAATACTCTTTTATTCCAATAGACCTTTAGGGCAGGTTTTAAGGACAGAGATGTTAAGAGGATGCTGCATGGTTTCTAATTGTACTGTTCTAACAGCTTTTTATCTTTCTAAGGTGTACTGGTGTTATTAAATGCATGTTTTAAACTGTTTTATTATTTTACTATTTACCATTTAAAATTCTCTATTTAAAATTATTTTACCATTGTTATATTGTAATCACTTTAATCTGTATACTGTCTTGAGTCCCAATCTTGGGGAAAATGTGAGGTATAAATAAAGAGATGATGATGATGATGATGATGATGATCTTAGCCTTACCCAGAGGTAGCTGTGTTGGCCATATAGCAAAATACAGTATCATCCACAGTCCACAAAACAGTGATATCTTTATTGAGCCAACCAAAATGCACATTATACATATTGCATGCTTTTGAACCTTTGCCTGACAAAGAAGTCAGTGGAGCTTCAAAATCTTACAAACATGGATTTTGGATGATATTGTAGCCAGCGAAATAAGCTCACCTGTAATGTGTTTTCTACATTCTCCATCTAATTGTTGTTTTGTGCCTTCAAGTCAAGAGATTTCTTCAGGATTTCTTCAGATGGAGTTTGCCTTTGCTCTCCTCTGAGGCTGAGAGAGTGTGACTTGCTCAAAGTCACCCAATGGGTTTCCATGGCTGAGCATGTATTCAAACCCTGGTCTCTAGAGTCCTAATCCAATGGTCAAACCACTACACCATACTGGCTCTAATACTAGAACTGAAACTCATCCAGTGATACCAATTTATTGTTGTTTCTGGTCAGTCAAAAGGAAGCATGCATAATTCACTTGTGGAATTTACTGCCACATGATGTGTTCCTTGCTATTAATTCAGCATCCACTGCCTTGCCCCTCTTTGTGTGTGTGCCAAAACTATTAACCATAACCACTAAATGGACCTTCCAAATAAAAAGGCAGAATGCCAGGGCGTACTGAGGACAAACAACATAAAATGGCCATCGCCCTCCCAGTCTTGCATGTGAGCTCCCTGAGGCATTTGGCTGCTCACTGTTGGAAGCAAGAGCCTCATCCTGATGCAGCAGGGCCATCCCTGCCTAACCTTTGGTAAAGTTTTAATTTAGAGGCCTGGGAAGAGTTAGGAAAGTACTCAGCAGATCACACCACAACAAAGTGAAGCAAGTCAGCTTGTGATCTTGTCAAAATATGCCATTTGCCACACCTGCAATTGTGGTGTTTTGTTGTTACACAGGTGAATACCTGGAGGAAGGTGGTGTCACACTGCTCACATCCACACAAGCCCCATTTTTTTTTTTTTTTTGAAGCAGAGCAAGAGCAAGATCACTGTGGAAAAGCGGTTTATAAATAAAAATTATTATTATTATTATTATTATTAAGAGCAGAGGGAATGCAAGCTTTCCTATTTTCTTCTAAGAGGGGATTGAGCAAAGAGATCACAGACTTCAAGGGCCCCCTTTCAACCAGAGGAGTGAGGAGAAAGCCAACAGCATCAAATCAGGAATTTTTGGATGGTTGGCACAGAAATGTATGCCATGACCTCATTACTGTTCATTTTTCCCTTCTGTTTTTCAACATGGAGAAAAGTGTTAATGAATCAGGCTTTTGGAAGTAATGCGCACCTGGAGTCCTTTAAATCACACCACCAACACCTTCTGAGCAAACACTTGTTCCATGTTTCAAATTACCACCTGAGGAATGTTGGACTGTGCAAGATGGATGTTTAAAAAATGATGAGGATGATAAGGACGATGATGATAATGAGTTTGCTCTTTTACTATTCAGTATAGGATCAAAAATAGCCATGGTAAAGCCTCTCTGAACAAATCTTGCAGAGACTTGTTCTTGCAGTGACAGGACAGCCTTAGGGTCACCCTGAGTCAGAAATGACTTAAAGTCTTACAACAGCAACAACAAAATAGAATCAAAACACTTACATTGCTTTATTTTTCCCCACATCTGTTTCTAAACAACCAATTCCTCTTTTCTTCCTAACAGCTAAACTTTTGCCAAAATTCAAAGGGTCTCCATCCATCCATTTTTACATCTTGCCTTTTTCCCAGATTAGGATTCAAGGTGTCTTACAAACAGAAAATTACAATAAAAGCACAGTTAAAACCATACGAATACTTTTATACCAGTATTAAACTAATGACAAAATTAAAATCATTTGAAATATTACTTCAAAACAAAAATTAAAAATAGTTTGTTGCTGCTGTGTGCCTTCCAATCATTTCTGACTTATAGAGAACCTAAGGAGAACCTGTCACGGGATTTTCTGGGGCTGAGAGAGTGTGATTCACCAAGGTCACCCAGTGGGCTTCCATGGGCAAAAAAGCCTGATCTTCAGAGTTGTAGTTCAGTGCTCAAACCAGTACACCACACTAGCTCTCCATTAATTCCCAAAGGCCTGTTGAAATAGAAAGGTTTTCACTTGACACCAAAAAAGACAACAAAGAAGGAGCCATCCTAACCTCCTTAGAAAGGAGTGTGAATACTTGGGAGCAGCCATGGAGAAAGTCCTCTCTTGCGTTCTCACAAAACATGCCTGTGAAGGTGGTAAGGTAGATGGAAGGGCTTTCTGTGCAAATCTTAGAGTTCAAGTGGGTTCCCATGGTAGAATACAGTCCTTCAAATAACCTGGACTTGAACAATATAGGGCTTTATGGAATGTACTGTCTCTGAGTGTGTTAGAGTCATCTTCTTTGGAGGCTTTTAAACAGAGGTTGGATGGTCATCAGTTAATAATGCTCCAGTTGTGTATTTCTGCACAACAGAGGGTTGAATTGGATGGCCCTTGGGTTCTCTTCCAATGTTAGGAGTCTAGGATTCTAACCAGTACTTTGAATTGGGCCCAGAAACAGACCAGCAGCCAGTGGAATTGTTGCAACAAGGGAGTTATGTGCTCCCTGTAACCCACACCCATCAGCAATCTGGTTGCAGCTCTTTCTACCAGTTGAAATTACCAAACATTTTTGGAAAGGCAGCCCCACACTGAATGCATCACAATAATCCAATGACAGTGTAATGAAAGCATGTGTCACCATGGCTAAATCAAGACATCCCAAAAATGGGTGTAGGTGCTGTGCTAACTTTAATTATGCAAATATAATAGTTGAGCATCCACTTCTTTCAGGTGATACCATGTCTTGAGCAGCTGTGGAATATTGTGAGGAAAAGAAATGGAACAAATGACCACCAAGAACTCCTCGCTAGGTGCTCTATGGATTTAACTTGGTACAAGGAAGAAACTGTCAAGAGCCATTTTTGGTTATCTGTTAAATGTTGCTTCTTAAGGCAGGGATAGGTGGACTTTCTGACATTTTGTGGATTCCAGCTCCCATAAGTCCCAGGCAGTATAGCCACACATCAGGGAGTATGGCGTTGAGGTCTAGAAGATCTGGAAGACACTTGGTTGCCTACCTTAGAAGGAGGAATTTGATATATATATATATATATATATATATATATATATATATATATATATATATGTTTTATGTCTTATTTTATTTATATTTCACTTCATTACTTCCTTTCTTTCTTCCAAAGACTTCAGATTAGTTTACATGGTTTTCCATACCCACATTTTATCCTCATAACTATCTTTATGCTTCTTTGCTAGACCACAACAGCGATCAGATAGAGATGTGAAGGGATATGAAAATGTGAAGAAAAACAGAGAAAACCTTTTTCTCCTGTTTTTCCACCCCCAAGTCATTTTTCTTCTGGAAAATAATGAAAAATGGATTATGGCATATTTCTTTTAGAATTATGTGTAAAATATTTAAGATAAGATATTCATACACTTCCTTCCTGCATACTATTTCTAATAACTATGTAGCAGGTAGACTTTTAAATAAGACTATGTGAAGTATGTCACTTCATTGCATTTTCTAATCCTGGTTTCCTTTTCTCAGTTCTTTTTATGGGAATGAATGTGTTTTGTCTACTTGGCACTGCAGTAGACAAGAGGAGACAAAATAATTTTCTTTGTTTTTCTAATATTAATGTTTTCTCTGACTTTTATTGGAAGGTTGTCTTTCTTTTTGCCAGATCCTCATAAACTGGCAAAAGCAAAAAGGTTCCTTGTAGTTCAGGCCAAGCCCCCTTTTAGCTCAACTGTAGCAAATAGATGGAGTGCAGCTACAGTTGATAGTCCTGATGAGAAATCTATATTTCAGACAAGAGGCTACTATTAGAACAGAATATGGACAAACAGAACGGTTCCCAATTGGCAAAGGGGCAAGATAGGCTGCATTTTATCAAACTTATTTGTTCCACCTGAATGTAGAGAATATCATAAGAAGAAAAGGTTTAGATATAGAAGAAGAAAGAGTGAAGATAGGAGGAAGGAACATCAACAATCTAAGATTTACAGATGTCACCATACTACTGGCGGAAAACATCACAGACTTGGAGCAATTACTAATAAGAATAAGAATAATAAATGTTATTTCTTTCTTGCCTCTTCTCAAGACTTGAGGTGGGGTACAACATGTTAAAATATAAAACACAATTAAATAAGAAAACACATAAAACCAACAGGTAGAACACAATACAGTGTGCCCACATCATACGCAGGCACGCTATATGTGGCTTTCATCTTATGTTGAAAGCTGCACAATGAAACAGACAATGGTGTGTGCGCCTGTGGCGCGCATGCCGCACCACACCACATGCATGAGCCCTGTTGTTTTTAATGGGGCTCAAGCAAGGTATTTGCTTTACATGGGGGGGGGTGTCCAGAACGGTTCCCCCACGTAAGGCAAGGGCGCACTGTATTATGAAACCATTAAAATACACTCATATAAGTACATTCTTAAAACGTCATAATTTAAAATTGACTGGGTAGACCTGCTGGAAGAGATGTGACTTTAATGTTGTTTTAAACACAATTAGCATTTTCAGCTCTTCTGGCAGGTCATTCCATGGTTTGGGGACAGCAAACAAAAAATGAAGGTAAAAGAAGAAAGTGCAAAGGGAGGCTTAGTACTGGACATAAAGAAAACAAAAATAAATTATTTTATTTTATTCTATTTTATGTACAATGCTGTGTAAACTTGCAGCACTTTATAAATAAAGATAATAATAGTAATAATAATAATAATAATAACAACAACAACAACAACAGCCATGGAGGATCTACACAAGTCCCACCTAGATAATGAGGAAATCAAAATAGTCAAAGAGTTTCCATACCTTGGATCAAACATTGCTCAGAATGGAGATTGCAGTCAAGAAATAAGAAGACTAGAAATGGGAAGGGCCACTAGATAAGATCCTAAAGTGTAAAGATATACAACTGAGCACCAAAGTCAGAATCTTCCAGACCATTATATCCCCTCATCACCATGTATGGATGTGAGAGCTGGACAGTGAAAAAAGTAGACACGAGGAAAATTAGATCCTTTGAGATGTGGTGCTGGAGAAGAGAGCTGAGGATACCATGGGCAGCCAAAAAGACAAACAAATGGATCCTAGAACAGATCAAGCCTGAACCTTCCTTAGAAGCCAAGATGACAAAACTGAGGCTGTCGAACTTTGGCCACATCATGAGAAGGCATAATTCATTAGATAAGATAATAATGCTAGGAAATGTAGAGAGGGTAGTAGAAATAGAGGAAGACTGCACACCAGATGGATTTATATAGGAGATTATTGCATGCCCAAATAAAGCATCCTTTCCCCAACAGGATAAGGTCACATTACGAGTTGCTATCGGGTGTTATCACACACCAAAATGCTGCCAATGCCACCGGGCGACTATAACCTGTCTCCCAGCTCTGCTTAGCCTGCTGATTTTCAAGTATGGAAGCTTCCCATTCTTGAAAATCAGTGGGCTAAGGACAGCTGAGAGACAGACCACCTATGGGTTGCAGTCATCCTGTGGCATCAGTGGTGTTTTGGTGTGGGATAACACCCAATGCAACCCAAAATGTGACCTTATCTCATCTGGAAAAGGATGCTTTATTTGGGTGTGTGATGATAATCTCCTCAGTTCGGGAAGCCCGAGTCTGCAGGACCTAAACAAAGAAGTTGAGGACAGCAGATCTTAGAGAGGTCTTATCCACAGTGCCTTCATAAGTCATGGTCAACCCTAGGGCAGTTAACAATAGCCAAAAGATAAAATTTTAAAAAGTAAATTCAATTTCCAATTAAACTATCATTTTAATATATCAAACATGATAATTTTACACCAACCCATATTATGCAGAGTCACCAATATTCTACATCAGCTAATGAGATACATATGTTTAACTACAGCCCAACCCATGACAAAGAATTGTAATAAAGGTGCTGCTTCTGATTGTCACAGCCTCACTCAGTGGTAGGGGACAGAAGCATCCTCCTCCTTGCAGTCCACACTGCAACTGAACATATCTTCTTTACTCAGTTGGGCTGCTGGCTGTTAAACTTTTTCCCAAAAAAACTGGGACTCAAAGCAGCTTCCAATTTTAAAAATACAATTGAAAACATATAAAGTGAGCATTAAAGTACAATTAAAGTGTTACAGTATTAAAACACACTCATTAAAAGAATAAAATGCAGTTTAAAAAGATAAACCTTTTTACAGTAAGACAATGCAGTCTTTCTGAATACAGAGCAATTATGGATTCGTAACTCTAGGGCTGCATCTGCACTGCAGAAATAATCCAATTTGACACCACTGTAACTACCATGGCTCAATGCTATGGTATTCTGGGGTTTGTAGTTTGTTCTGGCTCCAGCACTCTTTGACAGAGAAAGATATCTATCTCCCAAAACTATACATCCCAGACCATAGCATGAGCCATGGCAGTTAAAGTGGTGTTTTACTGCACTGCCTTACTGCACTGCTCTACTAGGTGAGCTGGAGATTTGTACCCAGTCCTTTTCTCTTACCAAGAGATGAGCCCACTAACATTAGAGGTAGAATTTGTATCCTAGGGTCATTCACACTATGAAATAACCTGGTGTGTAAACTGGGTTATTTCAGGGTCGTTTACACTGTGCCCCAAACTCACCCAGTGTGGTGCAGGGGGTGGGGAAAAGCAACTTTACTTGCTGCATTCGGCACCAGCTAACTAACCACATCTTTTTTGGGGGGATGGAGTGATTTGCATCTTCGGTAGTGCAAATGCAGTACCAAATTGGTCCGGATCGCTGGGACCCATTCCCAGCCATGAGGCAATGCCATGTTGATCTGAAAGTAGTGCCACTGTGAATGCCAGAGTGCACTGGAGAGATTCGATTGTACTAAACATAGTGTGAATGTCGATTCGGTATCACATCGCTGCACAGATAAGCATCTCTTTGGTACAAAAAAGTGAGTGTGAAGACCCCCTCATCTCTCATCTGGAGAAGATGCATGAAAACTGGAGACTTAGGGCCAAGCCTGGGATCTGGCAACTCTAGTGAAAAGAAGCAGTGCAGGGCCTGAGATTTTTCCCTGAGAAGCTGTCATGGGCAACTCAGTGGCTCATAGAATCATGCAGCTGGAAGGAACCACAGGAGTCATCTAGTTCAACTCCCTGGTATACAGGAATACACAGCTAAAGCATTCCTGAAAGGCCCATCCAACCTTTGTTTAAAAACCTACAAAGAAGGAGAACAACACCCCACCCCACCCCCCTACCCTGAAGGCAGTCCATTCCACAATCAAACAGGTCTTACAGTAAAGAAATATTTCCTAATATTTGAGTGGAATTCCTGTTTTTGTCATTTGAATTCACTGGTTCTTGTTCTGGTCTCTAGTATCTCAGAAAACCAGTGCTTTCAGTAAATCTGCTGTAGAGTACAAACTGCTGCCCATCATATCCAAATCCGTCTAAGAAATTTCCTCCAAGAGAGAGAGACTTCACCTGTCAAGTTAAGCAGACCTTTAAAAAAAAGTTACATTTTTGAATGTAAGTCTACAAAACTTCAGGTTTTTCAGGCAGACTTGCCAGAATGTCTTCAATAATGCACTCACACACCTATGAAAACAAAAAGTGCAGTCACAAATTCCACGCAGTGAGCCTAAGGTGGCATTAGAGCTGTACAGCTGGAAAAATATCAACTGTATCTATAATATATTTTATCACAGGGAAAAAATTAATTCATTTCATTTTCTCTCTAAATGCAAGAATGTCCCATTATCCCCTTATAAGTCAAGAGAGAGAAAGGCGCACAAAGCATAAATAATACACAGTGAACCCTCCATATTTTCTGGGGTTAAGGGTCCAGGCCCCCCATGAAAGTGGGAAAAATGCAAATAAAAAGCACTATTTTTTTTAACTTGAGAGACTACCTCTCTAGGAATCTCTAGGTCCTCCAGCACAACTCTGTGGCAGATGTTGACCATAGAATTGTGCTGGAGGACCAACAAATGCCTAGAAAAGTGTTTTCACCAGGAATCTCTAGGTCCACCAGTATGGCTCTATAGTCAACATCCAGAGGTGTCATGCTGGAGGACCTAAAGATTCCTGGACAGAATACTGTATATTAATCAAATCTGTGAATAATCAAATCTGGAAAAAGTCAGATCCACAAATGTGGGGAGCCACTGAGTGTGACTTGCCCAAGGTCACCCAATGGGTTTCCATGATCAAGTGGGGATATGAACCCTGATCTTCAGTCATACTCCAGTGCTCAAACCATTATACCATGCTGCCTCCTTGAAGGTGGGGGGATACATAACCATAAAATACAAAAACAAAAGCTTTGTTCAAGTTTAACAGTGTACTGAAGTGATACACAAACAGGGGTGCCCATTTGCTCAATTCCCTTCATCATCATTTCGTTTGCTTTCCATACATGGAAGGTGCCAGGTCCAAAGACAAAATAGGTTTACCAGGTAATAGAATCACAGAGTTTGAATGGACCACAATAACTAGCTATTCCAACCTCTAGCTATTCATGAATACATCACTAAAACAGGGGCATCATTATGGGAGTGCAGGGTGTGTGGCCCACACTAGGTGATACTCCAAGGGGGTGCTGCTCTCCAAACAACTTTCTTTGGGTGGAAACAGGCTGTGGCATTCACCTGCACCCCTTCAAAATGCTGAAGAGATGGTGTGAGTGGGGTGAGGCTCAATAGGAGGAGAAAGGAGATGCCCCAAGTTTGTTTGTTTGTTTTAATTAAATTTTAGTTAAAGTAGTGCCAACCACTTTAATTCTGCAGTGCTGATACACCCTCAGAAATACCCTCCAATATTTCACAGATGAAAACTAAGCAACATGTGGCCAAGACACAACAGGGTATAATAAAGATGATAAAAGTTATTAATGAAGAAGAACACACAAGTGAGGAAAAGCTATAGCAGCATCATGCCCTCCAACATTTCACAGATGAAAACCAGGCCATATGTTGCCAATAGACAGCAGTGTTATCAGGGTGGCAAACATTATTAATGAAGAAGAACACACAAGCTACGAGAATGTGCAAGTGTTTACTTTTGCCTGAATCTACTAGGAAGGCCAAGATTTTGCCTACTCTTCTCTTCTTTCCCTACTGAGTTAATTAAATGTAAACCATTTTTGCACCTTGAACTCAGTTTGTAACAACTGAAGTAAGCTGAGAACAAAGGAAGAACGGGGGGGGGGGGGGGAAACAGAAGGTGCATCAACACTGTAGAAATAATGCAATTTGACACCACTTTAACTGCCATATTTCCAAGCTGCAGAATCCTGGGATTTGTAGTGTTAGGAAGCTCCAGCACACTTTGGCAGAAAGGGCTAAAGACCTTGTAAAACTACAAATAACAGGACTGCATTTAAAATGGTATCAAAAGGCATTATTTCTAGCATGTAGATGCATCCTGGGACATTTTAAAAGCAACTTTAAAAGTGGGACAACAAAGAGTTAATTGGGACTACCCTTGTCAAATTGTGACAGGTGAAGTGTACATAGTATGAAAGCCTGCCTCAGACCTTTGAAACATCACTTTTTGGACGACAACTCCCAGAATCCACGAGCTAACACTGGGCACTGGGCATATTAGCTTTCCAAAAAGTAATTCTTCCAATTCTTTTCTCTCAAAACAAAGATGGTGGGGACAGCAGCAATTTTAAGTATTTGTTTCAATTCATTTTATTATTTTATTTTATTTTATTTTTAGCCTGCCTTTCTCTCTTTCCATAGCCAGCGTGGCACAGTGGTTTGAGTGTTGGACTACAACTCTGGAGACCAGGGTTCAATTCACAGCTCAGCCATGAAACCCACTGGGTGACCTTGGATAAGCTTGTCTTAAAGGTAAAAAAGTAACGGTAGTCCCTTGACATGAATGTCTAGTCATAACTGACTGTAGGGGGCTGTGCTTGTCTCCCTTACTAAGCCAAGGAGCCAGCATTGTCCAAAGACAACTCGGTAGTTATGTGGCCAGCATGACTGCACCAAACGCTGTTACTTTCCCATCGAACTTGTACCTATTTATCTAGTTGCATTTCAATGCTTTCGAAATGCTAGGTTGGCAGAAGCTGGGACTAGTAACAGGAGCTCACTCCATCATGCAGCACTCAGGCCTTGAACTACCAACCTTCCAATCTTACAGTTGTCAGAATTAGAGTCTTAACCACTAAGCCACTGCATCCTAAGGTTTGCCTTAGGGTTGCCAGAAATTGGAAATGACTTGAAAGCATACAACAACAACTTTTGCTCATCATGGAACCCAAAGCAATGCAATGAAACCAGTGGATAGGTGCTTCATCACTCATCTCAGGTAGTGGAAAATTTTGAGGCTCTGAAGAGTCCATGAGTCAGTCTAGCCATGAGAGCCAGTCCAGTGGCTAGAAGGCTGCTGAGGAATTCCAAGCATCCAGTTTAAATCATTAGGGGAAACTAAACTCTGAAATCCGAACGAGGCCCAAGATGCTGCAGGTTGCCATCCAAGTCAAATAATGGATTCCGAAACAGCTGGTGTAAGGCAGAAAGATTTTTTCTAATATTTACATTAATATTTTACTGGACAATGTATGCTTGGAGTCTCTATTAAGCCATTCTTACATTCTGCAGACATCATTTTGACACATTTTTGAACAGGGCCTGGAAGCTCTTGTTTGTTCAGCTTTCCCCCCTGGGCACACTGAAGAAGTTTGTTCCCTTGTAATTCCAGTTCTGCTCCAACGCGGTACACTTTGCCCAGGCCACGTTCTATTATTAATGCAATGCCTGGCGGACACAGGTGACTAGATTTGGAAAGAGTACCATGAGTATCATACAGGCGTCTCTCCTTCCCTCTCTCTCTCAACACATCAGTGACATAAGACTTCAGTGGAAGGGAAAACTCCAGAGAAACAAAGAGCTTTTTCAAATCCCCAGGCACAATGCTTGGAGCCTTCTTGTTACGGACATGATGCAAAGCCAATGGAACTAAATGGGTGATGAAAATGTGAAGCATCCATCTTTCATGACACTTTCATGACTGTACCTATCTGGGCACAGAGTAAGAGATGCTGCTGAAAACAGAGCTGAGAGCATTTCCACCACCACCCCTAATGTCTTATAGCACACAATAAATTTATATCAGGAGTTGTGAAAGTGTGGCCCATGGGCCACATATGGGCCTGTACCCCACTTTTGAAGCAACTATAGCCCCTTCTCCATGGCTCCCCAAATATAGTCCAGCCTTTGCTGTCCTTCCATCAGCAGGTGAAAACTTTATATTCCAACAAGTTTTGGAAAACTCTAGGCAAGGGCTTTTCATACAGTGCTGTCCCGTTGATGTTTATCTTTTGTTTTTTAATGGATTTGTTTTATAGGTTGAGTCTCCCTTATCCAAAATGCTTGGGACTAGGAGTGTTCTGGATTTCGGACTTTTCTGGGTTTTAGAACACCTGTATTTGCATTGTTGCTGTTGTTGTGTGTTTTCAGGTCGTTTCCGATTTACAGTGACCCTAAGGTGAACATATCATGGGGTTTTCTTGCCACATTTCTTCAGAAGGGGTTTGCCATTGCAATGCACTAAAGTGAGAGAGTGTGACTTGCCCAAGGGGGGTTACTATGCCATGCTGGTTCTCTGTATTTGCATATATATTCATAATGTGATATCTTGGCAATGGAGCCCAAGTCTAAACACAAAATTCATTTATTTTATATACATCCTATGCACACAGCCTGAAGGCAATTTTATACAATATTTTTAATACTAATATTAATACTACTATTACTACTACTACTAATAATAATAATATTATAAGATATAATTGTGTGCATCAAGCAAAGTTTGTGTACATTGAACTATCAGAAAGCAACATGTCATTATCTCAGCCACACATGGAAAAAGGGTGTTGATGATGATGATGATGATGATGATGATGATGATGATGATGATGATGATGATTTTTGAATATTTCAGATTTCAGAAGTCTGGATAAGGAAGACTCAACCTGTAAATAATTTTTGTTGTATGGATAGTTTAACTGTCCCTTAATAAACATTGTGTGCCTTTGCTTAGGCCTTTGCATCTGAATTTCTTTTAATGTCTGTAAGCTATTTTGAGTCCCAGTTTTTCTATGATATAAATTAATCGTCATCGTCATCATCATAATCATAATTGATTTCACAATCTACTGATTGGAATTTTGGATCATCTATGATTTGGATTCTCTCCAAGAATCAGTGAGAGATTGTTGTCTCATGTGCCACATTCCAAGCAGAATCAGTTTTTGTAACTGTGCAATCATGATCCTATCTATGGCAATTTTATTCAGTTGTTTTGGCAGTCCATTTGGAATTGCTCCCAAAGCACCTCTCACTACTGGGACTGCTGCTGTTTTCTTTTCCCAGAGGTAGTGAATCTCAGTTGGTAGGTCTCAGTGTTTCGTAATCTTTTCCTTCTCTTTGCTTGCAATTGCTATCCCCTGGGATCTATGGGCCAAGCTGTTGCTTTTGTTTCGGCTGCTTCTGCTGTATATCAGTTTTTGTTGCTGTTCTTGTTACTAGGCAGACTAAGACAAGCAATTACCTCCCAGCCATATATGGAGTGCAATTTTGATAAAGATGTAATGACTACAAATGCTATAAGCAAAATAGAGACCTTAAGGGCCATGTCATCCAATCAAACCACTGAAATAAACAAAGTATTATTTTGAAATAATACTGTACTTCAAACATCTTGAAGATAACTGATTTTAGCCCAGTTGAGGCAGATAACTCTCTCATAGTTACTATGGCCAGTTAGTCACATGGTGGCCAACCATCTGGTGATGAGCCTCTTTTTAGGCAGACTGGTCCTCAGACAGTAGATACATAGGCTGCAGTCCACCAGCCCCTCAGTGTATATGCAGATATATTGCACCAGCACTATGCAAGAATAGCAACACTGTGCAACACATGTCAATGACTGGCTCAACCACAATGTGCAATCTGCAACTTTAATGCACAGTGCATTAAATGCACACTTCAATGCACACTTACAATCAAAATGTCAAACTGCAAAGCACAACAACTGGGAATGTACAATCACAGTGTGAAATGTGCTACCTTAATATGAAATGAGCACCAGCAATGCACAACTGCAATGTGTGATAAAAGGCACAAATTGCTGTATGAGGAACTCCACTTCCACCACTATCATCAAAATATTATTTTGCACCATGGCATATAGTTTACACTGCATGCCTAACACAACTTATGTTTTTGCATACCACTTACAAAATGCCAGCCATTGTCCACCACTGAGGCCATCCTCACCACCTTACCATCTTAGTAGAACCTGCCAAATCTTGCACTCTCCTGACATAGTCTTCTAGAGCTCAGTGTCCCCTCAGTGCCATCAGGTGCATCCACACTGCAGAAATAATCTGGTTTGACACCACTTTCACTACCATAGCTCAATGCTACAGAATTCTGGGAACTGTAGTTTGTTGTGGCATACAAACTGCAATTCCCAAAATTCCATAGCATTGGGCCATGACAGTTAAAGTGGTGTCAAACTGGATTATTTCTGCAGTGCAGGTGCAGCTAATGTTGGGTAGCAAGGTAGGACCTTGTGAAAGAAACAAATAATTCCCATTCTTTCTAACTAGATGAGACAATATATATAAAACATCCCAGCTTGAAACACCTCTATGCACTCTGGATTCCTGGAATCCACATGCTAATCTGGAGTCTTTAAAGTCAATATTTAAGGAAGACTGGACAATCATAATGAACCTAACTGTTTACCCTGATGTCAGTCTCAAGCAACATGCCATATTAATATTCATCTGGCCATTGCCAAGATATACATTACTGTGACAATACATCAGTTAAAACAACATAAACTCCACCAGTGAGTGCAGCTGATCTCATAGTTTTCATGACCAGTTCCAATCAATGCAGCATCTTCCAATGTTTTCCCACTCAGACCTGCTACAGTAGTGGAAAGAAGAAGTCACCCAACTCAACTCACCTAAGCCTGTTACCTGTCTTTTTGAGTCTACTGTTCCACCCTATCTGTACTGCATACTTAATCTGGTTTAATAGCCATTCCTTTTCCCCCAGAATACCCTAAAACAGTACAAAACTATGATTTTTTTAAAAAAAGATCTTCATACAAGCATAAAATTTCCCAGATTCTTTGGGCAACTGTGAGCAAGTGTAAAACCAATATGTGTTCTGGACATAATGGATAAACCCACAGTTTATTTGAGAGGGAAACTCATAAAACACAGCATTGTGGAACATTTGGACTCATTTTCCTGATTCCCAACAAAGCAAGGAATGGCTGTGGAAAGGTCTGCAGCTCATTCATGAGCTGATGAAGAGCCAGCAGTAGAATAGTTACATGTGTAAAACTACACTAAGGAGATTATTGCATGCCAAATCCCTACTGAGATACAGGTGGGTTATAACTGTCACCAGTGGATCTTATGGCACTGCCTCATACCCAGACAGTAAGCAGCCCATATCCAACCTGGGCTTCTCTGGCAGCTTGTCAAGAACGGGAAAATCCCATTCTTGAAAATCTATGGAAGAAGCCTGGATTTGATATGGGCTGCCTATTGCCCAGGCACAGGGTATCCTGGCAGCAATTTGGCATGCAATCATCTCCTAAACCATATAGGAATGTTCCAATATATAAAACTGGGAAATGCTTTTTAAGCCAATTTCCAGAATCCCCCCCCCCCAAAAAAAAAATGTGGCCAAGGTGAAAGAACTCTGTCAAGAGAAATACATGCTACGTGGGAACCTCTGGGAATTGGCCAAGAGTTCTGTGGCACTTTTGAGAGATAGGAACTTACTACAGTGGTCCGTCCACATTAGTTGTGCATTGGGGTGAAGGACCCCTATGAATTTGGAAAAAAACACAAATAAAAAAAACACTATTCTTTTTATGTGAGAGAACAGCTCTTCAGGAATCTCCAGGTCCTCCAGTGAAACTTTATGGTTAACATCTGCCAGAAGTTGAGTATAGAATCATGCTGGAGGTCCTAGAAATGCCTAGAGAAGGAATTTCTAGGTTCTCCAGTACACCTCTATGGTCAGCTTCTGGCAGAGTTGTGCTGGAAGACCCAGAGTTCTCTCTTACATATTAATCAAAAACGCAAATAATAAAATCCGTAAAAATCAAAGCCGCAAAGGTGGAGGGCCAACTGTAGTTCAAATCAATTAAATTGCCAATTAAGTTGTGCAATTTCTAACCAAAAAAAGGGGGGGAACAAGTGAAAATTTATTTTGAAAAAAGTGTTTGACTTAACTTGGAAATTTCACGATTAACTTAATACCAGGATTAAGTTATGAATTAATCAAATAAAGCACATTGCCTAAGTGCTCACACATTTTAATAGTTAATTCCAAGGGTAAAATGTTTATATCAAATCGTAAGGGAAGCGTTAAAGGGGTGCTCTTCTTTACATCCAGTAGTCTTCCTTCATTGTATATCAGATGGTGGACAGAAACATTTCCATTCATCTCAGCAAACTGAAATTTGTAACTCTAGAATATTTGCCAGGATATATATATATATATGGGAATAACTAACAAAATAATAAATCAGTCATGATCATGAATAACCTTTTCGCACTTCTTTCTGGTTAAGCTTTTGGTGCAGGCATTTTTCTTGATTTTAAATGGCAATTTAACATGAGCATAGTAGTTAAGAGATTTCCCAGGTCAAAATGCAATTGAATTGGATTTTTGGCTTATCATCAATTAACTAATTTTATTAACCATGTCAAGCCACATGGTGTAATGGCTTCAGAGCTGAACTAGGTCTCCAGGAATTCTGCCTCAGCTGTGGAAACCTAATGGGTGCCCTTGGGCAAGTCTCACGCTCTCAGCCTTAGAACGACAAACCTCCTGTGTGCAAATCTTGCCAAGAAAATCCAGTGATAGGGTTGCCTTAGTGTCACCAAAAGTGGGAAATGCTTGAAGGCACACAACAGCAAGAACAATTAACCAATTCCTTCTAGTTTTGCTGTCTCTACACTTTAAAAAATAACAAGTTTTATTTGCCTTGAGCTTTTATGACCTCCAGCCCTCTTCATCAAATGCACCCAGTGTAGTTTCATGCATATGCTGTTAATGCGCATGCTGAAGTGAGGTGGTGATGTCTGGGAATAGAAATATAAAAGACACCAGCAAGCTGTCATCTTAAAAATGGCCACTTAGCAGACATTGAGAGGTGATAGACATCCAAGCATTAGAAGATTAGCACTTCTACAGTGATTTAAAAAAATCTTTGTCCAATCCAAGTAGAGTTTAACCTCAAGATGAACTCTAGCAAGTGGGGCATGGATTGGAAATTAGGATGGAGGGTATGGAAATGCAAAAATTATATGCAGAGAAAAATTCTTTAACAGTGGTCACAAAACAAACAAAAGCTGGGTGGTAATACAGATAAGCCTGCTGATTAACATTTTGGGAGGGGAAAAGCTTTTGTCTCTTTTGAAGCCATGGGGAACAGAATTGAGATATACATGTCGTTGGAGCATTGTTAGGACTAGATCTGTGAACCAGAAAGTCCTGAGAGATTTACTTGTGATATGCTCTGAGCACACTTTACTTGTGATATGCTCTGATCACACCAAATAGTGGTGCTGATAGGGTAGGAGGAGGAGGAAGATTTTCCAAGTAAAACTGCATTTGTTGTTATGTGCCTTCAAGTTGTGATGTATGGCAACCCTAAGGTGAACCTATCATGGAGTTTTATTGGCAAGATTTATTCAGAGGAGGTTTGCCATTGCCTTCCCCTGAGGCTTGAAAACATGTGACTTACCCAAGGTCACCTAGTCGGTTTTATTGCTGAGTGGGAAATCAAACCCTGGTCTGAGTCCCGTCACCATTGCACTGAATGAAAAGTGGCACTAGAATTCCTCTTTATTCGTGGGATAATGACGTGATTATTGTAACATCACATTGATGCCATCTGAAAATCTTTGCGTAACTGTACATCCCACTATGCTCCCATCACTTTTCCCCATATGAAATCTCCATAGTCCAATGCTTAAACGACTAAGCCACACTGGCTCCCACAATTGCATGAGGGTTGATGACCCCCAAATTTTGGTCCTCCAGGTGTTTTGGACTACAGCTCCCAGAAGCCCTAGTTGACTTGGCCAACAATCAGGAATACTGGGAACTAAAATCTAAAACATCTGGAGGACCAAAGTTTGAAAACCACTGGGTTAGTCTGTAAACATTTCCCACAAATGACAAAACACCAACCTTCAAAAGTGGGGAATCTTGGGTCCTCCAGTTGTTTTGTACCACAACTCCCAGAAGCCCCAAGAAGCGTGCCCAATGGTAAGGGATTGTGAAGTTGGGCCTAAAACATCTGGAGGGACAAAGTTTCCCCATCTCTGTTCAGAAAGAGTGTGGCAATTGAAGGGTGATGCTTACTCCCTTTATGCATGATTTAGAATCCTCGATGATGAGTTTGCACCTAGGTGGGTTTTTTATCTAAGTCATAAAAAGCTATATAGACAAAAGGTGGGCAAAAAATGAATCTCTCCAGACACTGGACTGCAAATCCCATCATTCCTAACACTTGACTGTACTAGCTAGTGCTACTAGGAATTACATGGCGGGATGGACACATCAGTGCCCAATGGCAACTGCATTAAATTCTGGATTTTTTTTTTATCTATCTTTCTTTAAAGGGCAGGAAACACTTCCCACCAAGGAAGATTGGGGAAGGTTACCTTAAAATGTATCACAAAGTTTCTTCCCCAGACAGAGGATGTGTCAGTCTCTGCTAGAAGTTAATTTATTGATTAAAATATTGAAACAATTCAAGGGCAGAATAGTGGATGCACATTTTGACTAGTATCTCAGCTTCTACAAGGATGTGAGACTTTTTCTGACAAATAACAGGAGGAGGAATAAAACTGAGAAATGGAGGGAAATGGTTTATCCCACAAGATGTCCATGTTCTATGTCAAGGGTTTCTAGTTCCTTCCTACCTGTTTCACACTAGCAGTTTTAAAAAATCTCTCCTCCATATTGTACTACTGAGATGAAGAAAATATGGGGCAAAAGTTTCTTTTTATGTGCAAGAACCATGACTGCCATTTGATGCTGGTGGTCAAATTCTTGGGCTCAGAATCTAATTTTGTCATGTCTCCATCATATGGAATCCTGGTATTTATAATTTGGTGAGGCACTTAGAAGCAAGAAAACCAGTGTGGTGTAGCAGCTTGAGTGTTGGACTATGACACTGGAGACCAGGGTTCGAATCTCCACTCAGCCATGAAAACTCAATAGATCAGAAGAAGACTGGGAATGGGGAGAGCAACTATGAAAGAACTGGAAAGGATCCTAAAATGTAAATATATACAACTGAGTACAAAAGTTAGAATCATACAAGACATTGTATTCCCTATTGCCATGTACAGATGTGAGAGCTGGACAGAAGAAAGCAGATAATAGGAAAATCAATTCATCTGAAATGTGGTGCTGGAGAAGAGTGCAGAGGATACCGTGGACAGCCAAAAAGACAAACAAATCCTAGAATAGATCAAGCCAGAAATCTCCCTGGAAGCCAAAATGATGAAGGTGAAGTTATCATACTTTGGTTGTGTCATGAGAAGACATGACACATTGGAAAAAGCAATAATTCTAGGAATGGTGACGGGAAGTAGAAAGAGAGGAAGACGGCATGCTAGATGGTTGGACTCTATTAAGAAGGTCGTGAGTATGAATTTACAGGACCTAAGCAGAGGAGTGAAGGACAGGGAGTCTTGGGGATGACTCATCCACAGGAGTCAGGATCCTCAAAGGTGGTTAACAACAACAACAACATGGATCCATGACTAGAAAGTCTAGATTCAGGTTCAAGCTGAGCCATGAATCCTTCTGGGTAACTATAGACCTGGATGACTTTGTCAACATAAACTTCACTATCAGGTTGTTGTGAAGACAAAAGAGCAGAAGAGAGCAATATATGCCATTCTGATCTCCTTGGAGGAAGGGGGGATATAAGTTTGATAATATAATAATATTCATTAGTGGAGGACTCACTGTCTAACCAAAAAGTAGCACTTGACAGATGTCCTAACTGCAAAAGAGGACAAGGCACGACAAAATGTAGGACGTTCAATAAAAATGGAGGACATTTGACAAATGCAAAGTGGGGTTGGAGCTCAGAAATGTTACTTTTGCAGAAATTTCTTCAACCTGCTTCCAAAAGAGCAACTTTTCTAAGCTCTGCTTGTTCCAATGTCTTGCACTTTTGAGGAAGCAAGTATATGTGTTACAAGACCTGTCCTGCATTATAGCTCTGCAACAGAGAGTCTAGACCTGACCAAGGAGGGATTTCCCCCATATGAATGCCACACTGCTAACCTATTTTCTTCATGCCTTGCCTTTGCTACAACACCTGGTGCAGTATGAGCTAGGAGCAGAAAAGGTAGACAAACTTGTAGTATTCATTCACCAACCAATACTCAGCCAAATCGTATGTCTAATCCAGTGACCAGTCTCTGGCAGTGATCAGCTTAATGCCTCCAGAAGCCCTAAATGCACCACAGCAAGGCAACAGCCCTCGATTCATATTTGTACCCTGCACATAGTTTTCAGAAGTATATTGCCTATAAATATTCTGTTCCACTTCCATGGCTATGAGCATTCTTGGCTTTCTACCTTTGTGAGATAAATAGCCTTCATGTGAGACAGTACTGGGACCACAACAAACTACAAATCTCAGGATTTCATAGGGTGAACCCATGGCTGTTAAAGCAGTGTTAAACTGCATTAATCCTGCAGTGTAAATGCATCCTAGATCATAACACTTGGGCTGAGAGGTAACTAGGGTTGCCATAGTGAAAAGCGGAGAGAGAGCTCTTCTCCCTTTAAGGATTGTGCAGAAGAGGGAATTTCAAGAGGTAACAAGCAACACCTGCTGAAATTCTCTTTTGTCCACATCCCCAAGGTACAGAAGCACTCTCTAGTTTTATCTGACAGCCCTAGAGATGGTTTTCTACATGGCAAAACAGAGAAGAGCAACATGCAGGAGTAGCCCTATTGGCTATTTTTTTTTAAAAAAAAGATACAAAATCCTGCCAGCAAAAAGGCATGAAAAACATTACACTAGCTTTCCAGGCCTCACCAGCTTCTTCAGCAGGCAGTGATTGTAAAATAACAAACAGCAGGCCCTAGGTATCCACTGGGCTTTGGTTCCAGGATTCCCCGTGGATATCCAAATCTGTGGATGCTCAAGTCCCATTCAATACAGCATCTCTTACATAAAATGGCAAAATCAAGGTTTGCTTTAGGGATTTTTTTTTAAAATATTTTCAAACCGTGGCTGGTTGAATCTGTGGATAAAGAGTCCATGGATATGGAGGGCCAACTGTACAGGGGAAATAAAGGGACACAGTCTCCATTCTGCTTTTAAAGTTATAGGATGTGTGTTTAGACAAAAAGTTGGGCTGAAAGGAAAGGGTAAGTTAGAGAGGAGGAAGAGTCCACAAGTCACTTCAGACTAGAATGCACAGATATTTCTTAATGAAAGAGACATTTCTCAAGGGTCATGTTTCAATGTCCTTCTGTCTCACAGCCTGTGACACGTACACGCTCCCCCAAGAGAAAAGGGGACAGATCTCATTGTGATGCCCCATTATCTATGGCCACTCAGTGGAATCGCAGTAGCCAGGTGGCTTGGCTGTCAAACAATCCCATCTTTCATTTCTCCGGCGTCTGTTGCATCCTTCTGCACCCTTCTCTCAAACCCTTTCTCTCTTGCTCTCCTGCCATCCCCCACTCCAACCAGCCAGCGAGGCCGACCACAAAAATTTAAAGAGGAAACTTGTGTACCTCGATGACGCAGAGAATAACAAAGTGAAACTATTCTTTGTCTTGGGCCTGAAGTTGGGCTGAAGTCAAGGGAGGCGGGAAGCTGTAGAAAAGAAAAGTTTTCTCGAGGAGAAGAGAACAGCAAAGTTCACGCTAACACTCTTGTCATCTCAAACAGGAAATACGATTATTAGGACAAATACATGTTTCCTTTTGTTTTGTTGTTTGAAGCTAAGTGCTGAAGGAGGCGTACAACCTACAAAAAGTCACACTTTTTCACCTGAAATGTAGAGTATGGGTCTATCAATAGCTGTTGGGTCTTGATGACCAAAAAAAAATTAACTTCAGTATTCAGGGATCAAATGTCAGGGACAGACAACTGAATTATTTTGAGTTCATGGTGCCTTGCTGGAAGGGGTTGGGAATTGGGTGGCCCTGCAGGTGTCCTTGGACTGTAAGTCCCAACTTGCCTTCCCTGGCCAGGAGTTTTGGGAGCTGCAGTACAACAATATGAGAAGGGTAACACAATTCCCAGACTGCTGTTGGGAATGCAAGCCTAGAGGGATCAGGAAGGGCAAGTTTATGTCTTTATCAGCATATGGGAGTAATGAATTACAGATAAAAAATTGCTTGTGATTAATTCCTTTTCCCAATAAGTAAATATAAGTACAGTATATTGCAACATACTAAGGGACAATGTGGCTCCTTTTGCAGTGTAACAATGTTTTAGTTACTTTTCTGATCACTGGGATACCCACATTAAATGCGTGAGGAATATCACACAGTTCAAGCATTGGACCATGCTGGGCCTTGTACTCTTGAGGGTTTCAAGGAAATGGTCAAAATGGCTAGGAAGAACATGTTTCATACCACAGGACCTTAGTTTTTTGTATTCTGATGGTTCTTACCACTACCCCAAAGTAACTAGTTGTTTTTTAGAAAAGGTGGAAAGCAATGCATTACTTTTAATAATTGTTGTAACACTAACTAACCACTTTGGGCTTCAATCTGCAACCAATTAACTTGTTTTAAATAGCTTTCCAAGCTCTGGGGCCCTCTCACACTATACAGTTATAGCACTATGATCCCACTTGAACTGCCATGGCTCCATCCTATGGAGTGCTGGGATCTGCCATATAGGAAAGCAACTTTAGAATTCTCACCCAGAGCTCTCTAGTGCCTCTCCTAGGATTCAGACAAGGGACATCCTTTATAGTAAAGGACACCCACAAGCCCTAGAAGGGACCAGATTTCTGGTCCTCAAATGAGGAGCATCCATTGTAATAAAGGGCAGCTACCAACTGTACGTCCAAGAACCCCTTTTGAAGAAGCAGAACATGTCACAGAGGGCTGTGTTATGTCTTAGGTAAGAATCACACTTCCTAGAGGCTTCCAGAAACTCAATTCTCCTTTTTCAAAAAGTAAAGTTTTATTTACAAGAAGTTTTTTAAAAAGATAGGTGTGTTACAGACTGCCCAAATGTGCCGTGCTGGCACTGATTTTAGGGTTATGGACTGCGTGGCAATCTCACGGTCCCTAACCCTAGCACGGCATGGTAGCGTAACAATGGTGGCATCCCATGTGCACGGGCACTGCCATTGTGATATAAGTGTGCATGGCATCTGCACAGCACTGTGCGTCGCTTACATTGCGAGTGCGCCATTGGCGCAGTTGTGACATCCGCCCTGTGGTGCAAAAAGAACCTTTTTTTCTGGGTTCATTTTCCTCCGGAGGGAAGCCGCACGGTTTGGCAGCTGCAGCTTCCCTGCAGAGGGATTAGGCCACCAGCAGGTTGCCCTTTTGGGGAGGTCTGTCCTGCGCCATGAACATGTCTATGGTTGAGCCCTTTCCTTTCTGTATTCATCTGTGACACCTTCAAACAGGTTCTACACTTTGGAGAACTTCAGTCAAGTGTAGTCTATAATCCATAGCGTCAATCCACTGACATTGGAGCCACCAACGGTTACTCTTGAAACTCTAACTGATGGGATAGGATAGAGAAGGAATAATTAAGCAATAGGAAGAATCTTGGACAAGTCACTCACTCTCACCATTGAGGAAGGCAAAGGCAAGCCCCTCTGAACAAATCTTGCCAAGGTAACCCTGCAATAGGGTGGCCACAATTCTGAAATGACTTGAAGGCATACAAGAACAAAGGAAGAGCCAAGTGAAATGGAAGTTGTTCAACAAAAAACAAAAACAAAGCAAAAAGAGGAAGGAAGGAAGGAAGGAAGGAAGGAAGGAAGGAAGGAAGGAAGGAAGGCCTAAAGGCAGGAGGGTTTTTTTTAGTAGAACTTCTAAGATAAAGAAAGAGAAGAAGCCAATTGAATCAAGGGTGGAAAAGTGTTTCAGCATATAGAGTGTCAAGATAAAAACAAAGCCAAGACATAGTGGATGAGAGATGAGGTTAAAAAAAGATTAGCATCTGGTTAGCACAGAGACCAGGGAAGAGTATGAGGAGAAAGCAGAGATGAGAGATAGGAAGAACCAAGACCATATCTTTGCCTGCAAAAGATATCCTCCTCATCATAACATCTTTACTAAGGACTGAAAGAACATGCAGACATTTGACTAACATTTCCAATAGTTTTTTTTTCTTCTTCTTCTGTTTGGTTAGTAACATCTTGCCTGATGAAGAAGCCATGGAGCTTCAAAAGCTTGCAACAAGTATATTGTGCATTTCGGTTGGCCAATAAAGGTATCACTGATGGATTTTTGTTTGTATTTGTGAAATGGCCAACACAGCTACCTTTGCATGTTTTCAAGAAGACATGAAAATTCTTTAAACATGTAGCAGAAGCTTAAATGTAAGCTAGGGAGGATTGGGGAGAGAAAAGGAAGGCAATTTATAAGAATATTTTTAATCATAGAATCACAGAATCATAGTTGGAAGAGACCGCAAGGGCCATCCAGTCCAACCCCCTGCCATGCAGGAAATCCAGATCAAAGCATCCCCGACAGATGGCCATCCAGCCTCCGTTTGAAGACCTCCAAGGAGGGAGACTCCACTACACTCCGAGGAAGGAGTGTGTTCCACTGTTGAACAGCCCTTACTGTCAGGAAGTTCATCCTAATGTTGAGGTGGAATCTCTTTTCCTGCAGCTTGTATCCATTGCTCTGGGTCCTAGTCCCTGGAGCAGCAGAAAACAAGCTTGCTCCCTCCTCAATATGAAAATCATAGAGTTGAAAGAGAGGATCATCCAGTGCAACCTCCTGCCATGCAGGAATGCATAAAGCATTCCCAACAGATGGCCATCTTTGTTGTTGTTGTGTGCCTTCAAGTCATTTTCAACTTATGGCAACCCTAAGGCAACCCTATCATAGGTTTTTCTTAGCAAGTTTCTTCAGAGAGGGTTTGCCATTGCCATCCTCGAAGACTTGCTCAAGTTCACCTAGTAGGTTTCCATGGCCGAGCCGGGATTCAAATTCTAGTCTCCCAGTATCCTGGGGGCTTTTAAAAATAATAATAAAAACTGAGGGAAACTGATATGAGCTCATTCATCCAACTTGGAAGAAAGACATGATATTACACATTCTTCCATAGTAGTGTTGGGTGGCCACAGTTGCTTTTCCAAAAGACTCCTTCCACACCGATAGGACAAGGAAGTAGAACCCAGTGGGGGCTGATGGCTTCCATATCAGCGAGTTGGTCTGCTCTGGGTCTGAGTACAGAGTTTTAAAATGGTATCCAAGATATTGAATCCAAGTTTTTGATACTTCCTGTATAGTTTCGGCTGACCCCTGAAGTGAGTTCACATGGAAGCCATCAAATAACACTGCAGGAATATAGCAATAATAATAATAATAATAATAATAATAATAATAATTTATATGCCGCCCAATCACTGGGAATCCGGACAGCTTACAACAGAGGGGATAATAGACGGTTCCCTGCCCTCAGGCTTACAATCTAAAAAGACACGACACTATGGTGGGGTGACAAAGATATTGTTCTCCAATAAGAATCCCTCCCTAAGCTATTCCCTTAGTTTCCAAATATCTAGCATTGCTAACCTAGAACTCTTTGCTTTATTTGGGTCAGTTTGCTTACCTCTTTCCTTTGAATGCCTGTTCTCATTGTTGAGTGCCTTCAAGTCATTTCTGACTTATGGAGACCCTAGGTGAACCCATCACAGAGTCATCTGGGGCTGAGAGTGTGTGACTTGCCAAATGTCACTCAGTGAGTTTCCATGGCTGAGCAGGGAACTGAGCCCTGCTCTCCAGAGCTATAGTCCAATGCTCCAACCTCAGTATATGATGCCTATACTATATTTCTAAAGGCACAACTGATGTTTTAAGTGACTGCAATGTAACAATTTGGGGAGTGAAAGAAGATTTCATTTGGAGGAATGTAACAAAATAAGGAATCCTGCTTCTTACTGTCTATCTACATACTTCACCTTCTACAATTTCCCTTTCCTAGTATTTCAGATAAAGGAGACTCAACCTGTACAGGTAAAATAACTCTAAGGAGTTTATCACGCAGGAGGCAAAGCACCCAAATCCCGTGGATAAATGGGTATTAAATTGGGAATATCATGGGATTGTTTTCAGATGACATCCCCTGATGTCACCATTATCCTGCATTTCACCTGTGAATAAAGGGGGCAAAACGCACTGCTTTTTACTTTCAGGATTTTTCTGAAAACAAGAAGTGGCCCAAAGCAGCTAAATCCCACATTTAAATTAACAGGTTAAATGCAAGATAATGGTGGCATTGCAGGATGTCATCCCAGATTTAACTCCCATTTATTCACTGGAGTTGGGTGCTTCCCTCCCGTGTGATAAACTCCTATGTCTAAGAACCCCATTTCATCTCCAGGTGACTGGATTCTTCATGATTCATCTAATTCCACAAGCAGTTCATCCTCTTTTTCTCCCATCCAAATCAAAGAAATGTGTGGTGGTTACAAACTCATTCCTGTGTATAATTATTCTTTCCCAGTTAATTACAAAATGTTCTAATTAATTATATTTAATGATTAACGTACAAAAGGTAGAAGGGATGAGCACAACAGTTGCTCTTAAAAGATAGGTCCAGACTAGTTTTTTCCTCCTCTCTTATCAAGAAAATGTGGAGAAATTAAAAAGGGAAAGAGAGAGTGAGAAAGAGCGAAAATGCCACGAGGCTGTGTCAACAGCAACCAAAACAAAGAACAATAATTATGTCCAAACGAGTGTGTGTTTTTCCCCCTTTGGAGTTCATTTGCTGCCTTCTACCACCTCCCCACCCAAGTTTTGATTACTTTAATTGGATTCTGCTTGTCATTGACTCTCTTGTTCATTTGTACAGTAATTAAGTTAAGTTGAGTTGGTGCATAATGTTACATTGGAGTTGACATGATGAATTCGTGTTGCAATTACATGGAAATGGATACTCACAACTGCAGGAGAACAGCTGTACTGGGTCAGGTGGACTCCTTATCTCTAGTCATAGTGCAGTTTAATAATAATAATAATAATAATAATAATAATACATTTTATTTATATGCTGCCTCTCCCAGAGGATCAAGTTGGCTTACAATCACCATAAAAATACAAGGTAAAATACAATATACAATATGCAATCCATTGTTCCCACCCCCCAACTAAACCATAATAAAATAACATTAAAACAAGTAAAACAATTATTTAATTTTAAAAAAAGATCAAGCCAACTAGCAACAGCAACAGATGGATGGGCAGTTTTGTGTGTTCTTGGCAGAAGTCTATATCTTGGGTGACCAGGTGATTATTCAGGGAAGGCCTACCAGAAGAGATCGGTCTTGACAGCCCTTTTAAAGCTGTCAAGGTTGACAATATTCCGTATCTCCTCCAACAGGCCATTCCATAGCTTGGGAGCAGCATATGAGAAGGTCCTCTGGGTAACTGAGATCAACCTGGTCTTTATTGGCTAAAGAAAAAATTTCCCAGAGGACCTATAGCCAGCTGTGGAGGCACATCATGTGTCTAGAAGTTCTGAGGCTCACTTCAGCTAATCTACCAGGGAAGGCCGGTCCAAGAACTTTTGCAGCTTGAGCAAAAACCTAGGTGGTGCAACTTCCCATTCCATGTCCAAAAACCAACAGGACTGGCAGTTGAATACAGTGTGCCCTTTCTTTACACGGGGATCCGTTCTGGACTCCCCCGCGTAAAGCGAATTCCACCAATGCTTGAGTCTCATTTAAATGAATAGGGCTTGTGCATGCGGAAGCAGCATGGTGGTGCAGTGGCGTAGCGGCACAGCGGCACATGCATACCATGGGCACATACCCCATTGTTCCCTATGGGACACGCCACCCCTTCTCCCCGTGCGGCTTTCAGCATATTCTGAAAGCCGCGTAAAGCACACCCACATATGACACAGGCGCACTGTACTTCTTCAGCGGTGGTGGTGGAACAGTTTGTCCATTGCAGCTGAAGACATGAATCTAGTGTAGGTATGAAGGGCAAGCCATGTAGCAATTATTTCCCTCTGCCTAATGGTACAGCCAATCCTGGGGTGCATCTATACTGTAGGAATAATGCAGCTTGACACCACATTAACTGCCATGGCTCCATCCTCTCATGCTCTCTTTTTGTATGCTTTTAATTGTACTATTCTTTTAAATGGCAAGCTGAGTCCCAATTTTGGAAGGAAAGGGGGATCGTCATCATCCTTATCCTACAAAATCCTGGGATTTGTAGCTTTGTGAGGCACTAGCCGTCTTTTGCATAGAAGGCTAAAGACCTTGCAAAACTACAACTACCAGAATTCCATGGGATGGAGCTACAACATTTAAACTGATGTCAAACTACATTGTTTCTGCAGTGAGGTGCAGCCCTGGTTATAGGGCCTGTGTTAAATTCTATGTTTGGATAGGATAAGAGAGGCAATAGACCTCAGTTTCAACAGCCACATGATGGTCAGACTATCATCCAGACCACAAAGACCAGAACTAAGAGGGGAATTCAACTTATCAGAAATCTAATGTGTACTAATCAAGAATTTGTTATCTAGATGTCAGCTAATTATTAGGCAAAGGTAAGACTACATTGAACAGAGCACAGAAAATATGTCTCTATGGAGTACAAACTCCCAGAAGGGCATCTTGACATCATTATTCAATTTATGTGTCTCCATTCCTCCAAGCCAAAAACATGGGGCAGGGAAAGGGAAAATCACTATGTTGTCATCCGATCTAGACTGACAATATGCTAAATATGCTGCCTCGGCTTGTGGTGGAGTCTCTTTCTTGGAGGGTTTTAAATAGAGACTGAATGTCCATCTGTCAGGAGAGTTTTGATTGTGTATCATGGCAGGGGGTTGACTGGATGGCTCTTCTGGTCTCTTCCAACTCTATAGATGTTTCCACACAGGGAAAATTGGAAGGTTATCCCAGGGTGAATGCAGAGTCAATCATGGGGTTTCATGTTCTTTCGTGTGAAATTGTCAAACGCACACCAAATGCAATCCAGAGTCAGTCGTGGAGTTTCATGTTCTTTTACATGAGGTTAATATATGACATTGAATGGAATGCCAAATAATCCCAGAAATGGGTAAATTTACTGAACTACCGAATTTAAAAAGCTTGATGCAATGCAAATTTACAGTCAATTCACATTTGGTTTGGTGTGGAATGTGTGAATTACCTCTGGGTTCCCTTCGATTCCCATGTTGTGACTTTTGTGGGAAAGAGGTTACTTTTTTTACTTTTTGTGGGGAAGACTGTGGACTTTTGTGGGAAGAGGGCCTCTGAGAGGGCACTGATGATCAGGAGAGTCTGGCTCACTCACCTGGGCTCCTCTGAGAGTGGTGGTGGCACCGGCGGCACCATCATCAGCTCCCCAGCCATTGGCATCAGCATCCTCCCCTGTCATTGGCAGCATTGCTCCCCAGGGCCAGCAAGAGCCTCCCAGCCACTGACAACACTGCTGCTGCCACCGCCTCCACCACAGCCTCAACAGCTCCAGCTCCTCTGGCCAAGTGGCCATGGTGCTGCCAAGTGGGCCCCGCCAAGGAAGACACTGCACTGAGGGAACCTGCAGGAGGCCCTCACCTAGCGCCGCCGGTCCTCCAAAGCAGCCTTAGCTGAGCAGGGCACTGACCCACTGCTGCTCACGTCGCCTGGCTCCCTTCACGGCACAGCCACACTAAGAGTGTTCTCACTAGGGGAAACCCGCGTTTTGAATCGAATCCTAGGAGTGGCGTTCCTACTAGGATCTGATTTTAAACCTAGAACTGTTCTAGAGCAACCCACAATCGTCCCCACTACAATTCGAATCGTAGAGCGGTTTAAAATTTTGAATCATGTTTTCGTCATTAACGCACGTTAAAAAAGTACTGGGTCGAACCTACTTTTTCCCTGATGGATAGGGATAGAACCAGAGCATTTAAATAGGAACGACAGCTTTGAAATCGGGTTAGCTGTATGGGAGGAGTGGAGTGCGATGGGCTGGCCTTGGGGGAGTTTGCCCTTTCTGTCCCCATCCGTCGTGGCTGTCGCACATTTTTGCTTCCCTCACCCCTTGTCCGCTGTGGTCTTTCAATAATAGATAAGGATTTTTTTATTTTTTATTTTAATGGTTTACAGGCGCTAATCTTCAGCGCTTTAAGCGCCTGAAGTCCCACGCTCAAGCGCCTGCATCTGCCAAGGACTACAAGGCTTCCCCTGGTGGATTGCAACTCCCCTCTGTGTGGGAGAGCCCATTTCTAACAGAGGAGAGGCAGGAAGGGAAGCTCCTCTTGAAGAGGCATTCCTGCCCCCTTGGGCTCTGATCTCGCCCAGGCAGGGAAGGGAAGGCTCCTCGCGAGGAGGCATCTGATCTCCACCCAGGCAAGGAAGGGAGAGCTCCTCGCGAGGAGGCATCTGATCTCGCCCAGGCAGGGAATCTGATCAATGGGGGGGGGATGAGCCTTTCTCCCTCCCTTTCTCAATGGAATCTGCCTTCATCCTCCAACCCTGGAAGAGAATCTTGGGAGAGTGTTCCCTCCCTGCTTTTCCAGCAGCCTCCTTCATTGATCTCGGGCTCTCTGAAGGGATTCTCCCTGGCTGTCTTGGGACGTCTCTTGCTCTTGCTTTATTTGGCTTTCACTCTCTCCTCTCTCTAGGTCTGCAGCCTCTTGCCGCTGGATCGTTCTCTTTTTCCCCTTTTCTGTCTTGTGTCTCTATCCCAATTAAACTGACTGCCTTCTCCTCCTTGATCCCATTTTCCAACCCTGGGCTTTGGATGCAGAACAGTCTCTACCCACTGAAACCACTGCCTTCTCCTCCTTGATCCTATTTTCCAACCCTGGCTTTGGATGCAGAACAGTCTCTATCCCACTGAAACCCACTGCCTTCTCCTTCTTGATCCCATTTTCCAACCCTGGCTTTGGATGCAGAACGTCTCTATCCCACTGAAACCCACTGCCTTCTCCTTCTTGATCCATTTTCCACCCTGGGCTTTGGATGCAGAACAGTCTCTATCCCACTGAAACCCACTGCCTTCTCCTCCTTGATCCCATTTTCAACCCTGGGCTTCGGATGCAGAACAGTCTCTACCCACTGAAACCCACTGCCTTCTCCTCCTTGATCCCATTTTTCAACCCTGGGCTTTGGATGCGAACAGTCTCTACCACTGAAACCCACTGCCTTCTCCTCCTGATCCCATTTCCAACCCTGGGCTTCGGATGCAGAACAGTCTACTACCCACTGAAACCCACTGCCTTTCCTCCTTGATCCGATTTGGCAAACACACACACCACTACAGACAGACAGACGACAGATAGACAGACAGACACACACACCCACACACACACACAACACAACAGACAGACAGACAGAACACACACACCACCACACGATATATATGAATACTCACAACAGCAGGCATAATATAATATAAATGATACCACACAAACATATAGGTATTAAATACACATAATATTTGGTTGTGTTTGCACACATGTATATATATATTGCAATGAGTGTGTGTGTTTGGGTGTGATATATACAGTGCTACCTCGGGTTACGAAATTAATTCGTTTCCGCCGCGGCGTTCGGAACCCGATACATTTCGCAACCCGAAAAAGCTTTTCCGAAGCGCGGCTAGCGGCTGGAAAGCCATAGCCGCGACTTCGCATTTGAATTCGCACCGAAAAAACTTTCGTAACCCGAAAAAAATATCGTAACCCGGAACAGTTTTTTTCCTATGTAACTTTTTCGTATCCCGGAAATTTGTTAACTGCGATCAATTCGTATCCCGTGGGTACCACTGTATATACATAAGGTAATTTAAAGTAACAACTTTTTTAATTTATGAAAAAACCCTCATCTGTAGTTCCAACCCACTGTGAAATAATACAGTTTGAGACCCCTTAACCTGCCTGGCTCAGTACTAAGGAATTATGGGAACTGTTTGTTTGTGAGACATTTATCCTCCTCTGCCAGAGAGTGCTGGCGCCATAATAAACTACCATCCCAGATTCCCTAGCACTGAGTTATGGCAGTTAATATGGGGAGACACAGAAGAGGACGTTTGAGCGATTAAGCGCCTTCATTGGTCCATTTGAAAAAAAAACCGCCAAAAATACATCGATTCACAAAACGTCAATGAAATGGAAAAATGCCAAAGTTAAATCAGCTTCCAAATATTCCAGATTAAACGTTACGTCATTCTGATGTACTATTGATTGACAGCTCAAATAGGTATGGAGGAGAAAAAATCGATTTATTTAAACACTGATTTCATGCCAAGTAGAACGCTTCCAGGTAAAAACTTCGATTTAAAAAACCAGATAGGAAACGAAGAATAAAAGCGATTCGGAACATGGGATAAGACCAGGGCTATTTTGAATCGGTTTTATTAAAAAACTTGTATTTTAAATCGTTTCAAATTAAGTGAGAACACCCCCTTTCACTCTATCAGCCAGAAGGATGAGGAGCAGAGGAGGTAGCAGTGGCCAAGGAGAGCTCTGACCTGGCTCCCGCTGCTGTTGACATGGGGCTTGCTTGCCAAGTCCAAGACAACCACCTTCCCTCCTGTGGAAATGACAGCTGGAACATGAGCAGAAAAGATATTTTTTGGTGTGGCAATGGGGAATTGTCCGCCCCCATTTGATGATACAATTGAATTGGTCAGATTTTAATGTGGATTTACATTCTTGTTGTGTGTGTGTATGATAACCATTCACAACAGACTTGCTTCTCTGTGATGCCTGCACTTTAGCTATTTTTCGGATGGGGGCACATAGCCTCCCCATGTGATAAAGTCCCATGAGTCAATGATTAAGCCCCAACTAGGGTAAATCCATTGACTCAACTGCTGATGGGTGAGTCAACATGTAGGTAAATACAAATGTACAATTGATCTACTTTAGTGAGACTTACAGTAGGATTTAAGCTCTGCTCTTCTTAGCCTTCACACCTACACTAGTCTCATGCCTTCAGTTGCAGTGGAGAAATTGTCCACCACAACCTTGAAGAAATATTCAGCTGCAGTCTTGCATCACTACTGCCATGAAACTGGCAATAGAATCATAGAATCATAGAATCGAGTTTGGAAGAGACACAAGGCCATCCAGTCCAACCTCCTGCCATGCAGGAAATCCAAATCAAAGCATCCCCAACAGATGGCCATCCAGCCTCTACTTAAAGACTCCAGGGAAGGAGACTCTACTAACACTCCAAGGGAGTTTGTTCCACTGTCAAACAGCCCTTACTGTCAGGAAGTTCCTCCTAATGTTGAGGTGGAATCTCTTTTCCTGCAGCTTGCATCCATTGTTCCTGGTCCTGTTCTCTGAAGCAGCAAGAAAAACAAGCTTGTTCCCTCCTCAGTGTGACACCCCTTCAATATTTAAACAGGTGTCATATCACCTCTTACCTTCTTTCTCCAGGCTAAACATCCCCAGCTCCCTAAGTCGTTCCTCATAGGACATGATTTCCAGACCCTTCACCATTTTAGTTGCCCTCCTTTGGACTGCTCCCAGTTTCTCAATGTCCTTTTGAATTGTTGGTGTCCAGAACTGGACACAGTATCCAGGTGGGGCCTGACCAAAGCAGAAATACAGTGGCACTATTACTCTCTTGATCTAAACACTATAACTTTTATTGATCAGCCTAAAATTTCATTGGCCTTTTTAGTTGCCGCATCGCACTGTTGACTCAATTCAACTTGTGGTTCTACTTGGAATCCCTAGATCCCTTTCACATGTAGTTTCATTCAGCCAGGTGTCCCCCCATCTATATCTGTGCATTTATTTTTCCGCCCTAAGTGCAGTACCTTACATTTCTCCATGTGATTTCATTTTGTTAGCTTTGGCCCAGCTTTCAAGTCTATTCAGGTCATTTTAAATTTTGATCCTGTCCTTTGGAGTATTAGCTACTCCTCCTAATTGGTGTCATCTGCAAATTTGATAAGTATGCTCCCAATTCTGTCATCCAGGTCATGTAAAAGATTTTGAATAGCACTGGGCCCAGGACAGAGCCCTGTGGGACCCCACTGGTCACTTCTCTCCAGATGAAAAGGACCTTGTTGAGCATCCTTTGGGTTCGGCCGGTCAAACAGTCACAAATCCATGTAAACAGTTACTTGTTCTAGCCCACCATTTTACAAGCTTGTTTGCAAGAATGTCATGGGAAACCTTGTCAAAGGCCTTACTGAAATCAAGATATACTATATCCACAGCATTACCTTCATCTGCCAAGCTGGTAATTTTATCAAAGAAAGAGATTAGATTTGTCTGGCATGACTTGTTTCTCTGAAACCCGTGTTGACTTTTTGTGATTATGGAATTGCCTTCTAAATTTTCACAGACTCTCTGCTTAATGATCTGCTCCAGAATCTTTCCTGGTATAGATGTCAGACTAACTGGACAATAATTGTTGGGTTCCTGCTTTTTTCCCCTTTTTGAAGATGGGAACGTTTGCCCTCCTCCAGTCTGCAATATCCCAATTAAAAAATTGTATCTGTAGAGTTCAATATCAGTTAATATGAGTGCTTTTGATTAGTGAAGGAGTCTGTCCCGATGATATACTGTGGGCCTTTGGTATCCACTGGGGTTTGTTTCCAGGACCCCCCTGTAGGTATCAAAATCTGTAAATGTTCAAGTCCCATTCTATACAGTGGCATAGTAAAATGGTGCCCCTTATATAAAATGGCAAAATCAAGGTTTACTTTGGGAATTTATCTTTTTTATGAAATATTTTCAAGCTGTAGATAGTTGAATCCATGGATAAAGAATCCATGGTTATGGAGGGCTGACTGTACTATTTGTGTAGTAAGAGTGATCATGTTAATTTTCTATTTCTTTCTCTTTTTTATCTGTTTAAGAAACAGCTTTGTTCTTGATGAAAGCCCATATTGCCAACTTCATGCAATCCAGTTTCCTACAGCACATTTTATTTTCCTACTGCACCAACTTTGTTTAGCTGCCCTCTGGAATAATGCCTGGTCTCAGTATTTAGAACCTGATCCTAAATCCTTTCCTGAAGGTCTGGGGAGCAGAGGGGTCCCATTTGTGTGATGGCATATGAGACAATATTGACACTCCTTTTTAGACACACATTGATGCAAATACACTACCATGCGTCATTTTGTAATTAGTTGTACAGTCTCTGTGACACATGCAGGACTTTCGATTGCATCCATAGGACTGATTTGAGCCAAAGTGGGTCAGTTAGGCAAGGCATGCAAACCAGAAGAATGTTGTTTGTTAAGATCAGGTCTGATGGGCCCATCAGCACATTGCTCTCTGCTGAGTTTGCTCTAAGTCAACCATGTGTCCTGCTATAAAGAGAACAGTTCTTTCTTTAAAAGATTGTCTAGTTTAAAGAGAAAGTGCTTAATCAGCAGTGCATCCACATGGTCAAAATTATGCAGTTTGATACCACTTTAACTGCCATGGCTCCTTGCTACAGAATCCTGGGGTTTGTAGTTTGCATTAATTGACGTAACCTGAGGAGAAAGAGGGAAAGTAGGAGGAGGAGCAAGAAACTGAACAAGCACAAGTGTTGGACAGAGTAAAGCAACTCAGGAAACTTTTGCTATTGTGTGCCTCCAAGTCATTTTTAATTCATGATGATCCTAAGACAAACCTATCATGGTGTTTTTCCTTCAAAGGGGAGTTACCATTGCTATCCTCTGAGGCTGAGAAATTGTAACTTGCCCAAGGTCACCCAGTGGATCTACATGGCCAAACCAGGATTTGAACCCTGCTCTCCTGAGTCCTAATGCAACACTCAAACTGCTACAATATTAACAGAGAGGCAAGTACTTGCCACATTGTGTTGTGGTTTGAGTGTTGGGCTACAACTCTGGAGACCAGGGTTCAAATCACTACTCAGCCATGGAAACTGGTCCTTAGGTGAGACACACTCTCCCAACCTCAGAGGAAAACAGAGGCAAACCTTTTCTAAACAAATCTTGCCTAGGAAACCCTGTGATAGTTTCCCCTTAGGTTGGAAATGACTTGAAGGCACACAGTAACAACAAACAAGTAACTGCAGTGGAGAAAGGAGTCAATTTTTCAGTAGCAACAACTGCTTCAACAGCAGTCCGCACTTCCAGTCCTAAGTAATCCTCTATCATCTGTGTGCTTTCACGTAGTTTCTGAGTTATTACGAGACCAAGACAAACCTATCATAAGGTTTTTTGGTTGAGAATATATAAAGGTCACACAGTGGGTTTCCATGGCCAAGTAAGGAATTGAACCCTGATCTCCAGAGTCATAGTCCAATACTCAAGCCATTGCACAACACTGCCTCTCCATCTTAGCGGCTTGAAAAATAGCCCAGTTTCTGTCTCTTCCAACTTTCCCTTTTTGTCCTCAGCTTCGTTCAGTTGCTTAAGGCTGAATTCAAAGGTCAAAAGTAGTTTGCACTCAGTTAACAATAACTCCAGGAAGCAAAGGGGATAGTAGACGGAGAAGTGTGGCCCTACCCAGTCAAACTTAGGCAAAAGCAAACTGCTGCAGCCTCTTCTAACTTGTCTTTTTCTCCTCATTTTTGCCATCTTGACCATAGTCTCATGTAGTTTGGCCACATGTGTCCCAGTCTTTACCTGTGATATGCTGGAGAGTATGGGAGTGCAAGACAGCATCCAAATGTTTTAACTAATAAATAAGTAAAGTAATGTGAACTTGCATTTTCACATTTTTACCGTGTGTGTGAGAGAGAGAGAGTACAAATGAGAAAAAAAGAGCGGGATTAGGGGATATTTGGTTTGAAGAACCAGTGAAGTCTTATTTTTAATGATTAAGAAATTTCTTTTTAGAACAAAAAAAATAATAAAGAAGCAGAATGGGGAGGGGGAAAGGAGACAATAAAAATGGGGATATGTTTGGGACTATATAGTCTTAAGCATATGTAAAAACCGCTTTCTGTAAACTGAACGTGTAATCCCACTGAAGCTTCTCAACCAGCGTTGTCTCCACAAAACAGACTCCACAAGAAACTTTGAAGGAATAACTTAAACACCCCTGAAGTGGGTTTGACTTTCATTGGCTCATCCGGTATTAAATCTGCTGGCAACCCCCAAACAAGGATTTCATGTTCCGAGTAGAGTAAATTCCTCTCTCTTTGGTCATTTGGGCTGATTTCCCCACATCTGTGCACATTGATTAAGGGTTTGGGTTGGCATTTCTTCCTTTCTCATTCAAAGTTCTTCTTTGGACTAAGCCCCTGTCAATAAAAAAAAAAAAATTAGAAGCCAGAAGATTTTTTTCTTAAAGTCAGAAAAGGATTTATATTGGGTGGGAAGTAAGGGGGAAAAAGAATTGGAAGTAATCCTTGCAGTTTTGCAATCTGGTTTCGTAGCAAATTTGTCTTTGCGACTGAAAAGTAGGCTAGTTAGAAGGTATTTTAGAACTTATTTGCCTTTTTAACAAAATTCACTTTCTGAGTACTTAAGTTGAAGTGCTGTTCTTTGCTATTTGTTTGTTTGTGTCGTTCTTGTGGAGGGACAGACTTGACCAGTCAGTGCCACTTTCTTCCTATATTTGAATTTGTCTCATTTCAGGAATTATTACTATTATTATTATTATTATTATTATTCAATATGCAGAAATGTTGTTTGTTGTTGTGTGCCATCAAGTCGTTTCTGACCTATGGACTCCCAAAGGTAAGGCATGGGGTTTTCTTGGCAAGTTTCTTCAGAGGGAGTTTGCCATTGACTTCCTCTCATGCTGAGAGAGTACTTGCCCAGAATCTGTGTTTCCAAAACTGAGCCGGGATTCAAACCCTAGTCTCCAGAGTCATATTCCAACACTCAAAACACTACACCAATATTAAATCCAAGGTTATATTTCAGTAACTGAAAAATGTTAACTGTGTATGTTCTTCAGGATATGCTAATAAAACACTCTTTAAAGGGTTGTCCTGAATTCAAATTTCCACTCAACCTTGAAGCCAGCTCAGTGGCCATGGGGTATTCGCTCTCTTTCTCTTTTTCTTCCTCTGTCTTATGTACTATCTATTTTTCTTGAGATGATTCCAAATCCAAATGCTTATCCCTAATAAAGTTAAATCAATTGAATTAATTGATGTATCCTAAGTCAACTCAGCATGGCGTAGTGCTTTGAATGTTGGACTATGACTCTAGAGACCAGGGTTCAAATCCTGCTCAGCCATGAAACCCACTAGGTAACCTTGGGCAAGTCACACTCTCTCAGCCTCAGAAAAAGGCAATGGCAAACCTCCAGAAATGACTTGATGGCACAGCACATACACAAGACATACTCGCCCATTCTTATGTGCTCATGAATATACTTTATTTTAATTAGAACTAAGTTATATTTAGGTCTCTGTGTTCCATGGAAGAAAAAGAGGATGAAATTTAACTGAAAAACAGCTGTTGCCCCTTCCACTGTATCTAACCCAAAGCTTGGAAGAGTTACATTTTGGTCCGTGGCTCCCAGAATCCTCGTATGGCTAGGGATTCTGGGCACTGTCATTCAAATAAAGAACTTTTCCAAGCTCTAACATAGCCCAGATCCTTTTGCTGTCTTCTGTATTCTCCTGGTTCAAGGTCATTGATATTGTCTCATGCCAAGGATGGGAAAATATACCTGAAGCTATGAATTAATGTCATCTGGTAGGAAGGATTCTCCCCACCCCTGGAGGCAATCTGATTACAGCCTCCTAAATGATTAGTTTTTATTTCCATTCTCTCTCCAAGTATCAGTTGGCAGATACATTAAAGACAGTCTGAGTCAGTCTTTTCACAATTCTCTAGCCATGGCCCTGGTGACAATGATTCCATAAATAAGCTCCCTTTTGAATAAGGAGACTTTCAACATCACAGGAGGCATTGAAGCAAATGCACATCACATCCAGTGGTGGCAAAGGGCCATGACCAAATGGCAGAGTGCCTGTTTTGGAAGCAGGAGGTCCCAGGCTGGCATCTTTGCATTCTTAGTTTTAAAGATCTCAGGTAGAATCATGGAGTCGGAAGGGACCGCAAAGGCCATTTAATCCAATCCCTGCTATGCAAGAATATACAAACTACAGGAAACTAGGAAAGGTCTAGAAACAAGCAAAACAATTCATGTTTGGTCCTTGGTTGGGGTATTTTGCTTATGCGCACAAGAGAAACCCATGTACATTCTGTTTATAGACCTCCAAAGAAGGAGAGTTCACCACTCTCTGAGGCAAAGTACAATAACATCCAAAATCCACAAAACAGTAATGCCTTTACTGAGTCAACCAAAATGCACAATATACATGTTGCAAGCTTTCGAAGCTCCACTGGACTCTTCATCAAGCAAAAGGTATTAAAAATCATACAGGAGAAAGGGGAAAAAGTAATGATGCTAGTCACTAAGGCAGTCAAACAGCACTGCCAAACAGCTTCCATAGTCAAGAAGCTCTTAATGCGTAGGTGGGATCTCTTTTCTCACAATTTGAATCCATTAGTTCATGTTCCAGATGCTGAAGCAGCAGAAAACAAGCACACTCCATCATCCACATGTCCTCCCTTCAGTTATTTAGAAATGGCCATCACATTGCCTCAGTCTTCTCTTCTCCAAGCAAAACATGGCCAGCTCTTAAATCATTCCTCACAAGGCTTGGTCTCCAGGTTTTCCACCATCTTTCTTGCCTTGCATGTTCCAACTAGAACTAGAAACAGTATTTCAGTTGAGGTCCGACCAAAGCAGAATAGTGGTACTATTACTTCCCTTGAAATGGATTATATACTTCTGTTGATGCAGCCTAGAACAGTGTGCATTTATGTTCATGTATTTATTTCTTCTCATGTTTCTGCAAATGGATGTTTCATTCAGTTACAGATCCCAGATAGAACACGTCCTCCCATAATCCTGGGAATGATCACCTGACGAAGTTTCTGAAAGAATTTCTTTTGGAGAGTCTTAACTTCTGATGAAACAGATATTTTGAAAAGTCCCTGATGAGAGATGAATCCCCTCCACCATTCTTTCTTTTCATAACAGCCATCAGACAACACTTGGAAAGTTACAGGTTTTAAGACTTTATCATACCAGGCTCGTAAGGCCTGGTGGGCAATAGTGACTTTGCTGGCTCCTCTCCATAGTAACATAACAGCAGCCCCTGCTGAATATGGAGATTGTGAAGCTGCTCAATTCTATTTCTTGCAGACATAAGTCCACTGACAAAAATGTATTGTATATATTCCTGTATATGGTCAGCCCTCCATAGCCATGGATTCATCTATCCATTGTTCCAAAATATATTTTAAAATATATAAAATTCTAAACAGCAAGCCTTTTATATAAGGGACACCATTTTACTATGTTATTGTATTTAATGGGACTTCAGGGATCCAAGGATTTTTGTATCCACCAGGGGCCTGAAACTAAACCCCAGTTGATACCAAGGGCCCACTGTATGTCTAGAAATTTTAGTCAAAAAATTGATCCAAATAACCTAGGTTGACTTATCCATGGGTCAATGTACAAACAGTCAGCCCTCCATATCCACAGATTCAGGCATCCATGGCTTGTGTGTGTGTGTGTGTGTGTGTGTGTGTATGTATGTATATATATAAAGTGATTTTACTGCACCACTGTATATAATGAGGATTGAGGGTCCATGGATTTTGGTATCCATGGCAGGGTCCTGGAACCAAACTTCAGCAGATACCAAGGACCCACTTTAACTGTTATCAAAAAAGGAACCTTCCCCCTTCTTTAAGTAGGGCGGTGAAAGCCAAGAGTTTATCCAGAGAAATCCTAAAAGTGTTCTCTGATGCAGTACTGCTCCTGACCTTTTTGAAAATGGCACTGGTGGTGGCTCTTTGGCACTTTTCCTCAAAGGAGTGCCAAAAGGAATCAGGCTTTGGAAGATCTCAATAAGACATTTTTGTGCTTTTCTGAGTTAAAATCAGGCAATGTTATCACATTAAAAGCTGCAATCACTGCTTGTAGTCACCATTTGCTTTACCTTGCCTTCTTATCCTTTTTGACATGTGTCTGTTTTCTGAGCCCCGCCTACACCTGGTCACCTCCCACACACATTGCACACCCACAATTTACTGTAGTTTCCTCCTCATTCTTCCAGCCTTTAGAGTGAGCAGAAACAGTTATGTCTGCTAGACTTTTGTAAATTCTTTGGCAATGTTTTCCTTTGCTTCATCTTTTACATCCCTTGTTACACACCCCTAGGTTTTACCCTCAACTTATTCGTGGGTCATATCAAAATTCATAATTTTGGCCCCAAAACATGCCCTTGATTTATACATGAGGTCAATGTATAATTGAGTATATTTGGTAAGTCCCCAAGTGAATTGTGGCCATTCTTTATTTGTGCACATCATTACATATAGGTAGTCAACCTAGCACTATGTGCCAATATACCCAAACCAGACAGCATGGTGTAGTAATGCGAGCTTTGGACTATGACTCTGGAGACCAGAGTTCAAACCCCAGCTCAGCCACGTAAACCCACTGGGTAGCCTTGGGCAAGTCATACTCTCTCAGCCCCAGGAGATGGCAATGGCAAACCCCCTCTGAAGAAACTTGCCAAGAAAACCCCATGATAGGGTTGCCTTAATGTCACTATATGCCAGAAATAACTTGAAGGCACACAACAACAACAACAACAACAACAACAACAACAACAAACCATGACTCCCCAGTCTGGATGAGAGCAACAACTTTTAAATAGCAATGAACTCAACTGTCATCTCGGCCTCAGAGGGAGCCATCAGGCAGACCCAGCAACGTCAAGGTCTGCCTGAAGGAAGAGGCCCCTCCCTCCTCAACTGTCATCTCGGCCTCAGAGGGAGCCATCAGGCAGACCCAGCAACATCAGGGACTGCCTGAAGGACGAGACTTCTCCCTCCTTTAACTGTATTTTGTATTATATTACGATTTTACTGTACACCGCTATGATCATCGCGGAATAGCGGTCTATAAATAAAACGTATTATTATTATTATTATTAACTGCAGCTCCCAGTCAACTAAGAAAGCATCCACATTCCATTGTTACTGCAATTTGATACCTTATTAACTGCCATGATTCTATCCCACAGAATCCTGCCACCTGTAATGTGGCACAGTCTGCAGAATTCTCTACCAGAGAGCTCAAGTATGTTCCCTCAAATATGTACTATCAGTACTAGAACTTCGCCAAATTCTTGAACCATAAGGTGGAACCATGACAGTCAAAGTGGTATGTCAAACAGTCGTGGGAGAAAAAATGACATTAGATGTAGCATTTAATTAGCATAATGGCTCTAGCACAGCCCAAAGGGTAGTTTTAAGAAGTTGCTTAGCAGCCCAGCCTGCCACCAGTGGCAAAAATAAACTGTCAGCAAACCAGCCGGCGCCGGATCCTCAGGCACTGCTTCCATCCATTGGTGCTAGAGCAGACAAGGTCTCTTGGAACTCATGGTGCATTCAGATTTAAATCCCTCTGTACCTCTTACATAAACATCACGGGGCTCCAACTCTGAATAGAGTCAGTTTCCTAGAGGACTCATCATTTTACCCATTTAGCCAAATTGACAAACATTAGCTGGGGATGTTTAGCCTGGAGAAAAGAAGGTTAAGAGGTGATATGATAGCCCTGTTCAAATATTTGAAGGGATGTCATATTGAGGAGGGAGCAAGCTTGTTTTCTGCTGCTCCAGAGACTAGGACCCGAAGCAATGGATGCAAACTGCAGGAAAAGAGATTCCACCTCAATATTAGGAGGAACTTCCTGACAGTAAGGGCTGTTCGACAGTGGAACAAACTCCCTCGGAGTGTAGTGGAGTCTCCTTCCTTGGAGGTCTTTAAGCAGAGGCTGGATGGCCATCTGTCGGGGATTCTTTGATTGTGATTTCCTGCATGGCAGGGGGTTGGACTGGATGGCCCCTGTGGTCTCTTCCAACTCTATGATTCTATGATTCTATGATTCTATGATTCTAATTAAAGTAAGCATGGCAATATGGGCTTCTGTCTTTATTACAGTGGCATGGAAGTTGATTATGAAACACTGGAACTATCCCATAGGTTAAGGAGGAAAGAAGATTGCAATTTGCCTGCCTCCAATGTTCCAGCATGGAGATAGGTTTTTTGGCCCATCTGCAGTCCTAAACATAAATCATTAAAGTCAATGCATTGATATTGTATTGCATAGCTGGGAGGCAACTGTGTCTATCAAGGAGAGGAATCATTGTCATCTCCAAAAAAACAAAAATGGTATCTCAATACTTGGCAGTAAATTATTTGTCTCTTTTTATTAGATTTTATACCTTTTGGGGGGAATGGTTTTAATGATTTTAATGAAGCTTTTGGTACAAGATCATAAGTACAACTTGAATTTCCTTCTCATGGGGGTGGGTGGTGTTGATATTTTGAGTATAATTTATGGTTTTCTTTCACCCAACAAAGCACACCAGTAGTAAAGAAAAAACTGAGTTAATAAAAGTAAATCAATTAAGTCATGTTGAAAAGTTCTCAATAAAGTTAGCACCTGAGAAGCCAAAGATGCCTGGGGTAGGGCTAAGTTGTACTCTCGCTTTTAATGAAAATGCTAATCATTTCTTCTTTTCTGGAATATATTCTGGCTTCCAGTTTGAACAAGATACACTCCTGCTGCAATCAATTCCACACACCTTTATGTTGGTGGTTTTTATGCTTAACCCTCAAGGGGGAAAAATTAATAAATGATCATTTTCACCCAAAGGGAGTCGCAATGAGGGCAGAATCACAAACAAGAAAGAAGACTCAAGTCTTAACACCATGGCACTAACACAGGGCCATCAGACAGAACTGTTATGAATTCTCGTAGAAGATACTCTCACCCCCAATCCTCAGGTGTTTTATCTACCGTAGGAAGGAAAAGGCTCTGGCATTTCAATTTTGCATTTGAACATTTCCATCTCTAACAGCTCTGAATGGTTACCAGTATTTATACTCTCAGTGGCTGGGACAAATCTTCCTTCTCCCCAATGGTAGAGCCAACACAGTCAATCCAATACATTTTCCCTCCTCAAAACCCAAGATCTCCTGACAGGGGTGTAGCTACAAGGGAACAAATTGAGAGCATTGCCCCTCCAAATAAGAATTCTTCCTCTTCAATGATATTTTCTTTAAGTGCTCAAATTTCTAGCATGGTCAGAGAGTAGGTTTGCCATAATTCTCTTCCATAAAATCAAGACAAAATGTAGGACATTCAACAAAAATGGAGGGCATGACCAACTAAAGCGGCCTTCAATCCCCACCCATGATCCCCAAGACCACAAGGCGACTCCAGGAAGCCCCAGCCAAGCCCGCATGCCTGCCTACCTGTCTGCTCGCCCACACCAGCTCAGCTGGTGGACTGGGTCTCCAGCTCTCTCTAGGCCTCCTCCGGCCAGTGGAGACCCCATGCACAGGCCATACCAGGGAGGCCTCGCCCCCTGGATGTTTTGGGGGTTGGTTTGTTGGCCAGACATCCAAGGCCCCACACAGCTGCTCCAGAGTCAGGGAGGCCTTACCAGATGTGGGACATGATCCCAAAACTGGACAGGACATCCCAAAGAGTGTTAAAAACTGGGAATGTCCAGGAAAAAAACAGGATATGGCAACTCTAACAGAAAGTGAGGCACTGCAAATTGTTCACACCTAAAACTCTTGTGGCTTAGTGTTATGAGCATTGGACTATGACTCTACAGTTTGGATATAGAATGTGTTGATATGGGGGGCTGACTTTATATATTATATTAGCTAGCACTGACTTTATATATTATATTAGCTGGCACTGCTGGAAAAGGATGGGACACCTTAGTGGTGTATTAATTCCTAGAAATGTTGGGCACATTGCTTTGTGATTAACAAGCAGATGGAAAGGGAGTGAAGACTGTGGTGGGAAGATCCAAGGTCAGTCTCTTGAGAATGTATGGGACAAGAGAAGGAGGAGGGTGCCCCTGAGAAGAGAGAAAAAAATTGATGTTATAACAAATGAAAAAAAAAAGCCCATTATGGTTTGAAATGGTGTGTGCTTTAATTCATCTTTGCTAGCACTTGCTGGTTAGTTCTTACAACAAACGTCTATGGAGAACATCTCTAATTTTCTAAATAAAGGTTTTCTGTGTTTTCACCCCAGAAGCCTGGATTTCTGAACTAAGCGGTTCCTATATATGACACTTTGCCTACCAGCAGGACCAGCCTGCCTAAAGACAAGAATCCAACCTCTCAATTCCAGATATAGAAGGCAACTAGACAGCTAGCTGAATCATACTTCACTCCTCACAAAATAGTGCTATCCTGTATGGCACATGAAGACTGCAGACTACCTTAATGGGTGGAGAAGAGGTCCAGGTCTATATTCTGCATTCCTCAATCTGGGGAAAGGGAGAGATTGTCATTACATTTTCATACCCTTCAACATTTCACAAATGGAAATCAGTATAGGCATAACAAAGCAAGATCAAAGTGTGATCAAGATGGCCAAAATTATTAATGGGGATGAACAGACATGATAGGAGATATTGCAGCAGTTTGCTTTTGCCTGAGCCCACTGGGAAGGGCCATTCTGCCAACGTCTTTCTTTAGTTAGTCCCAAAGGTGCTACAAGATCTCTATACTACATAGATGCATGCTCCAGCTGATTGTATAAGCACCTTGTGCATGTTGGTTAGATTTGGTTGTCTGCACTCAGAACTTGTTTGGAAGTTGCTTAAATGTGGTGCTGGGGGTTGAGCAAGATTCCACCAGCTTCTCCCAACTCCTCTCCTTCATTTTAGATTTACCGAGTGCAAATTACTTTTATGCTTTGAAATCAGTTTGAAGCAACTAAAGTAAACTGAGGTCCAAGGGGAAAAGCGGGAGGAGAGAGAAACTGGGACATTTTAAACACAGCTGAAAAGGTGGGATGACAGAAGATTAACTGGAATTGTTCCTGCCAGATTGGGACATGTAAAAAAAATTGAGGTGGAATAGAGTTTGAGAACAAAACAACCTGTCTGTCATCTATTCCCGAAAACCTAATAGCTGTCATTTTAATACCTAGCACTTCCTCCTTCTTGGCTGACAAACTCTGCCTGCATTTTTGTCCATAACAATAAGTCAATTCAGCAGGATGTGGACAGATTTGCATGTCATGGCTCCAATGTGCCCGATCCCTTTTGTTATAATTCTGTAAGACTAAGCCTTTAAAAACAGCTTATCCCTCTCCCCCAACCCCCAGCACCACATTTAAGCAACTTCTAAACAAGTTCTGTGTGCAAACAACCAAATCTAGCCAATACGCACGAGGTGCTTATGCAATCAGCTGGAGGATGCATCTATGTAGTATAGAGATCTTGTAGCACCTTTGAGACTAACTAAAGAAAGACATTGGCAGCATCATCTTTCATAGACTTAAGCCTACTTCCCCAATGGATCTGAGGAAGTAGGCTTAAGTCTACGAACGCTCATGCTGCCACCTTATTTCTTTAGTCTCAAAGTTGCTACAAGAGCTCTCTACATACTGATTCTACAGACTAACATGGCTATATCTATGAATTCTACCACTATGTAGTAGATGAGACTCTATATTGACCTGAAGCAAGGTTGTTGTTGTTGTGTGCCTTCAAGTCATTTCTGACTTGTGGCATCCCTAAGATGAGGTTTTCTTGGCAAAATTTGTTCAGGGTGGAGGTTGCCCTTGTTTTTCTTAGAGACCGACAGAGTGTGACTTGCCAAAGGTTTTCCAGTGGGTTTCATGGTCGAGCTGGGATTTGAACCCTGATCTCCAGTGTCGTAGTTCAACGTTCAAACCACTACACCATTCTGGCTGTCCCTGAAAAAAGACTACAGCCCTTTAAGAAAAGTGGAGAGTTATAGCTTTATACACAGTGTGCTGCTCAAACATGCTTTATCTCTTACACTGCATTTTTTGTGAGAGTTGAATCCAATTGCAAGGATTGCCGTAAGAAGGAAGACAACTTCTCATGCACTTCTCCCAATGAAACTAGAGGTTTGTGGCCAACTTAGTGCATTTCATCCTCATGCACACCTCCCCTCTTCACCCCTCCATCTCCCATTTTTAGTTCCTTTGTACTTTTCTCTCTCCTTAGATTTCTCCTTTCTTCCTTTGTCCAAGCCTCATTTTGAGAACTAGGATGATGTAGAGGTTAGAGCAGGAGAGGGCAATGTACAGACTAGGGCTGTATGTGGTTGTCCAGGGTTTGAGGAATGGTTGGTTATACCTTCCAACTGCCATTTCGTAGGGACAGCCCCAGCCAATCCACTGTCTTTGCACTTTTTTGGCTACTTTTAAAACAATCCAGTTTTACTCCTACTCTGACTTTCCCTTTGTTCTCAGCTTATTCAGTGGCTGCTAACTGAGTTCAAAGTGCAAATGTAATTTGCACTAAATTTACTCAGCAATCCAGTTTTTCTTCTTCTCTGGCTTTCCTTTTGTCTTCTGTTTATTTCTGGCTGCAAACTAATGTAATTTGCAAATACAATTTTCACTAAATTTACTCAGCAGGAAGGAGAGGACAGGAAGGAGTGGAAACTTGTCCTTCCCAATCAGCTCAGGCAAAATCAAACAGCTGCAGCATCTTCTAGCTTGTTTGTTCTTCTTCACCAGAAATGTTTGCCACCTTGTCTATATTCTGATGTTGTTTGGCCACACATAGCCTCATTTTCACTTTTGAAATGTTGAAGGTTATGTGGGTCTCTCTATAGATTCCCCAGATCACTTTTTTCTGGCCAAAAAAAAAAAAAAATTAAAAATGAAAAGGGGGGGGGGGGGGGGACAGGAAGTTTGCAGCCTGCAGGAACGTCAGTCCACTTTTCTCATTGCTTGCAAGGTTCCCTGCAGCTTGAAATATATGAATATTAACTTTCTAAGGGACCTTTTACAATCTGAGAATCTCTAAGGTTCCTCAATATTTTAAATGTCACTATTGTCACATTTTACAAGGTGAACGCAAAATTCTCTCTGAATTTTAAAAGTTTAAATTCTCAATTTTGACTTTTAAAATTCCATTCACCTTTGGAGCTCTGAGGTTGGATGAATCATAACTTTGGATAAACTTTTTGTTGGACACAATTTTGGCTGAAAAGAACCCATTCTTACTGCAAATGCAGCTTGCAGGTCTCCACTGATCTCTCTCTTCTTCAAAGAAAACCAAACCCCAAAGCATTACCCAAGAAATTTCTCATCCTTCAAATATGTTGGGAGAAAATTATATTAGTGTGGTATCATTAAATATTGGCCTAGGAAAAACCTTGTTATAGACATGTGCCATTACCACTCTTTGGGCGAGTATTGCATAGTGGTTGGAGTACTGGATGAAGACTCTGGGAGACCAGCTTCCTAATCACTACTCAGTATGGAAACACATCTTGCACTAATCACATTTTCTCAGCCTCAGAAGAAAGCAATGGCAAATTCCCTTTGAAAAAAATCTTGCCAAGACAATAGATTCGCCAAAGGGTCTCAATAAGCTGGAAACAATTTGAAGGCACACAAAAACAACAGCTTACCTGTCAAGGATGTTGTTGTGTTCCTTCAAATAATTTCTGATTTAGGGCGATCCTAAGGCACACCTATCATAGGGTTGTTACCTAAATAGCAAGAGGTCCTGCTAAGAAACCCACAAATTGTACTCAATGGGGAAATTAATTTAGCTGAATAGGAAGGAGTGAGAAGTCTTCAGTAACATAAAGCCAGAAGGCTTCAGTAACATAAAACCTGTTCCAACAGTTGCAAATCCAGAGAACTCCAGAGGCAATTTCCAAATTAATTTATTTTATTTAAAAAGGGGAGTTCACACACACAAGCACATAAGAACTAACAAAGCAAAGGTAACAGTGATTTGCAGAGTTGCTAAGAGGTAATATTCTACCGATCCTGAAGCATAGCTCTGATTCTGGGGTTACCAGATTAAGGATGGCTCAACAGCTTCCTGCAGAATGTGGGATGGCCAACTACTGAGGTGTCAAGTCAAAATTGAACAGAGCAAGCATATTTATACCCAGAAATGGGTCCTAGGGGCAGTGTGTCATGAGCTGGTAGTCTTATGTGACTTTTCCAGGGAGAAGAATGTGGTGGAATATACAATAACAACCAGACAATCAGTGTGAATGTCTTAAGACAAAGGTAGCTCCAACCTCCAAAGGAAATTCCCTTTGTCTACAATATGCAAACAATCTCCAAGTTCAGGTCTCCACCATCACTATCCTCAGTGAAGGGATTATGTAAATTGTGATCTTCAGTGATCTTGGCTCAGTGCCTTTGGCTTCTCCCATGCTGAGCCATCTGGATTTCCACATATGGTATGGCTAGTTTCACATGCTGGAGAGCCCCCCTTTTGGCTACTTGCCTAAAAACATCCTGAAGATGCCAGCCACAGATGCTGGCAAAACTTCAGGAATAAACTCTTCTAGAACATGGCCACATAGCCTGAAAAACCCACAAAAAAACTACATCCTTTTTGGTTTAGAATTGATATCAAGGGTCACAGAGGGGTGATTGCAGGCTGGATCCTGGGCTACAGGCTTTTCTTGCTAAGATTTGTTCAGAGGGTATTTGCCTTGGCCTTCCTTGGAGGCTGAAAGAATGTGATTTACCCAAGATCACCCAGTGGGTTTCCGTGCCTGAGCAGGGATTTGAACCCTGGTCTCCAGAATTGTAGTCCAATGCTCCAACCACTACACCACACTGGTTCTTCTTTACTAGGATACAGCTACCTCAAAGAAACTTCCTAGGTATTTAAATGCATGTTATAATAATTAATATTGTTAGCAATCTGTGCATGTATCTAGGCTCTTGACTCACTGAAGACTCACTAGGTGTTAAGCCTTTAATTGTTGATGTGGAGTTTAGTCATCTTCACTCTTCCAGGCTTTAATGATGTAAAATCCCCATTTGCTTCAAAGGGGTGCTTTAATGAGGACTACAGGCTCACCCATTCAAACACCTTGACTCATCATCATACAGGCCCACAAGCAAACAACAAATCTGAGTTGCACCTTCCTAGGTGCAATTTAAGGTAGAAGTATCTTTGGCAAAAGGATCTTCTTGGAGGGTTCCCTTTTATGTTGGTGAGAGTCTGCCATCTCATTTGAGCAGCAGAGTCTGACAGCTGGCACTGGGCACCAATATGTACATTTTCCACAATGCACCTCATGAAGCATTATGCTGGGCATTGTGGGAACTTTAAATGGAGACTGTTGGAGCCATGCACATTTTGGAAAGGGGAATGGGTAAATAGAATAAGGACTTTATCACACAGGGAAAATTGGGGGTTTAAAGAGTCAATATCCCAGGAAAATTGTGCGATCACGATAAAGATATCACAAGACATCGCGATTAAAGTGAACTTATCCTGGGAATAACCAGGGACTAACCAGCACCAAATCATTCACGGGGAAATTCCATGAATGATTTGTTGCTGGTTGTTCCCTGGTTATTCCCAGGATAAGTCCTCTTTAATCATGATGTGTGTGAAAATCTTCACCGAGATTGTGTGATTTTCCTGGGATATTGACTCTTTAAACCCCCGATTTCCCCCGATGATAAAGTCTTCAGTTGGAAGAGAGCATGGCTGTCAGGCTGAAATTTTAAACTGGAAAAATTCACACTGCAATATTTTGTTGCAAATCCCACTTCTGGTGTTGTGACATACTTTCAATCCAAACTCCAATTTATGGCAACCCTATCATAGCATTTTTTGGCAAAATTTGTTCAGAGAGTTTTGCCATTGTATTGGTCTGAGAAAGTTTAACTTGTCCAAGGTAATCCAATGGGTTTCCATGGCTAAGCAGGAATCCAAACTCTGATCTCTCAGATTCCTAGTCCAGCACTCAAATGACTACCCTCACACTGGCTCCCATCTGTATACATAAATTATTGCTTTTTGCTACTTCCAGCTAAAGCTGATCCACTGAATCAATGGGATTCATTGTTAAACTAATGAGTCAATGAGTTTAGTCTACCGGTAGTTAAGCTAACCTGTAGGATTCAGGCCATAGTTTGCTAAAATATAATGGACTTCATTATGCCTCAAAATGGATTCTAATGGGAAAAACCAGTGTGGTGTTGTGGTTTGTGTATTGGACTAGGACTCTGGAAGATCCAAGGTTGAACCCCTACTCGGGCATGAAAGTTCACTGGGTGAGCTTGGGCAACTCGCTTTCTCTCAGCCTAAGAAGAAGTGAATAGTAAACCTCCTCTGAAGGAATCTAGCCAAGAAAATTCTAAGTGAGGTTCCCCATAAGTCAGAATCTAACTTGAAGGAACATAACAAGTTTGTACAGTGAGGCCTGGTTTTGCATTTGAGGCCTGGTTAATGGTCCGCCCTGGCCTCACATTGGGAGACATGGAGATGCACTATCCACAATTCACACCGAACAAGTCTCGAAGAGCAACGACAATGCAGAAAGAACCACAACCCAGAAACATCACCCAAGGAGACTTTCTTCTTTGCTTTCTGCACCCGGACTTGTTTATCTCGGATTGACCTTTTTAGTCATCAACACGCTTGTAGAAAGCACAGGATGAGTCCTTCCTGAATCTTCATTCGCGAAGAAAATCCAGAGAGAGAGAGAGATTGTTGTTTGGTGGTGGTGGTGTGCCTTCAAGTCATTTCCAATTTATGACAAGCCTAGGCAAACCTGCCTGGGATTCTCTGAGGCTGTGTGTTTCTGACTTGCCCAAGGTCACCCAATGGGTTTTCATGGCTGAACAGGAATTCAAACCCTGATCCCCAGAGTTGTAGTCCAATGCTCAAACCACTACACAATGCTGCCTCCTTTGAGGTAATTTGAGGCTTGGTTTGTAGTTTTAAGCCTACTAGTTTGTAGTGCTAGTCCTGAGTTGTAGTTTGGGGCTTCGTAATTTGAAGTTGTAAGAAGCCCATGTGGTGTTGTGATCTCAGCATTGGAATAAGACTCTGGGAGACCAGGGTTTGAATCCCTGCTCATCCATGGTAATCTACTGAGTGCACTTGAGCAAGTTACACTCTCTCAGCCTTAAGAGGAAGGCAATAGTAAATCTCCTCTGAAGAAATCTTGCCAAGGAGAGCCTAGGAGAGGGTCTCCATAAGTAAAAGTTAACAAGAAAGCACATAACAACAGCAACACCTCATACCACAGGGTGAGGGATCTGATTTCAGTGAATGATTAATCCTTAGATATTATAATACCACCAAGAATGGCTGCAAAAACATGCCAAAATTATTCATATTTGTATTGAGTAGATATGATTTTGAAAAGAACTGTGCTCATATATTCATTTGGCACACTTCAAATCTCACCTACATGGATATCATGTCATGAGACCCATTTTGCAAATTCTGGGTTTCACTGTAAGGTATCTGCTTGAAACATATGCAGAGATCTTTGTGCAATCATATCTCATCAGAGAAGCCATACGTGTTAAGTAAGATTTTAAACTGATAATGAGAGTACACTCATTGTGTACTGTCATTACGAACTGGGGGTGGGGGAAAGGAGAAAGAAACATAGGGGTCATTCAGACATTGTTGTTTTTAGTGTAATGATGCAAATCATCTCACTCACGCATTCTGGGTTTGTTATTCAAACTCTGAAACTGCACTGATGCACATCTCTGCAAGTTCCATTGCTCACACATTTGAATAAAGATGGAGTTGACAATACAAATGCATTCAGAACATGTTCACGGCATGCAGAGTTTTATCCCAGGTCTATTTGGGTCTATTTGCACCAGTTATCCACACTACTAATGATGTGGATCTTTAAAAAAATCTAGAGGAAAAACCTGATATTGTTTATCTTGAATTAAGAGATTAAAAACTTAACCAGGTCATTTGGGATGCATGTGAACAACAGGCATTCAACCTGGATTCATCCTGGATTATTTTCACCATCTGAATAGTGAGTGGCTAAATATACAACCATATTCCACTCTGGTTGGATGAACCCTGAAGAGTTTGGAGAGTTAGCCCAGCATCCTACTCCGTAGTTGTGTATATGTTGTCTGTCTTTTGCTGTTGTGTGCCTTCAAGTCATTTTCCAACTTAGGACAACCTTAAAGCAAACCTATCACAGGGCTTTCTTGGCAGGTTTCTTCAGAAGGTGTGTGCCATTGCCATCCTCTGAGGCTCAGTGACTGTGACTTGCCCAAAGTCACCCAATGGGTTTTTGTGGGCAAGTGGGGATTCAGACTCTGCTCTCCAGAGTCATAGTCCAATGCTCAAACAACTACACCACACTAGATCTTACTCAGCAGTTACCCGATCTTGTAACTGCAGGGGATACACATTTACCATGGCAGCCTGGCAACACCTGGACTGAAGCATTTCCAAATGGCTGTAGATCAGAATGCTGGGAAATGATGTGCAGCTCTTTCCTGGTTATGGGCACATTCATTTATTTACTTACTTATTTATATGCCAACTCCCCCCCCCCCAAGTGGGAACCAAACTGGCTCACAGAAGAAAGCAGATAAAACTTGGTACAATTAAAATTGTCCCATTTAAAAGAGTATAAAATTATTGGTAGCTAGCAACAATAGATGACTGGTTGATAAAATTAGCAGACATGCTAGAGTGGGATAAACATACCTATTTAATCAATACCACTTTGGGGGAAGTGGAAGATTGATATCCAGTAATAAATCATTGGAAAGGGAAGAGGACAGTCTTGAATAATATAGTAAAGATTTTTATCAACAGTCCATTAGATACTATGACTGTTTGATTACAGGGAAAGAGTCTGAACAGGCTACAAGGAGATAGTCTAGCTTATTTGTTAATCAATATAAGATGAGTTATATGCATCTGAGGAAGTAGACTGAAGACTACGAAAGCTCATGCTGCCAGCCTCTTTCTTCCAGTTAGTCTCAAAGATGCTACAAGATCTCTCTATATACTAACTCTACAGACTAACACAGCTATATCTTTGAATAAGATGACTGTGAGTGTCTCTTATGACTTAAAACTAGTGCTCTACAGAAAATATAAGTATAATATACAAGGGGTATATGTTGTAATAAGATATGAAAATAATGAAGAGTCTTTAAGTATCCATAAAAATAGTCAACAAGAACAAGAAAGAAGTAGAGTTATTTAGATGGAGCTTTGTAACAATATCCTGAGGTTTTTTGTGGTTTTTTCAGGCTATGTGGCCATGTTCTAGAACAGTTTATTCCTGACATTTCACCAGCATCTGTGGCTGGCATCTTCAGAGAAATCCACCTGGAATATTGTGTCCAGTTCTGGGCACCACAATTTAAAAAGGATGTGGAGAAACTGGAGCATGTCCAAAGGAGAGTGACTAAAATGGTGAAGGGGCTGGAAGCCATGCACTATGAGGAACGACTGAGGGAGCTGGGGATGTTTAGCCTGGAGAAGAGAAGGTTAAGAGGTGATATGATAGCCCTGTTTAAATATTTGAAGAGATGTCATATTGAGGAGGGAGCAAGCTTGTTTTCTGCTGCTCCAGAGAACAAGACCTGGAACAATGGATGCAAGCTCCAGGAAAAGAGATTCCACCTCAACATTAGGAAGAACTTCCTGACAGTAAGGGCTGTCCGACAGTGGAACACACTCCCTCGGAGAGTGGTGGAGTCTCCTTCTTTGGAATTCTTTAAGCAGAGGCTGGATGGCTATCTGTTGGGGATGCTTTGATTGTGATTTCCTGCATGGCAGGGGGTTGGACTGGATGGCCCTTGCGGTCTCTTCCAACTCTATTTCTATGATTCTATGATTCTATAAACTCTTCCAGAACATGGCCACATAGACCGAAAAACCCACAAAAAACTATGGATGCCAGTCATGAAAGCCTTCGACTTCACAATATCCTCAAGGATGTATCTTCTTTAAAAAGAAATAATGTTATAAGATACAAATATTTTGTTATACTATTGCAGTGAAAATACTTGAGGAATAAAAAAATTATTTAAAAGAGTATACAATTATATTAAAACAGTATAAAATTATTCTTAAAACATACAAAAGTTAAACAAATAAAGCACATGCCCCAACAAAGTGCCTCCATGAGAGCAATTGCACTTTAAAAACCTGTTTAAACAAAAAGGTATTTGAAATACCCTGGGTTCATTTCCCTCCATCCACCGATCCCTTTTCATATTCGCTGGGTTTGCATTCCTTTGGCCACTTTGCCTCTTTTCTGCAACACTGCAGAATAATACAGTTTGACATCACTTGAACTGTTATGGCTTTGTCCTATGGAATCCTGGGATTTATAGTTTGTTGTGGCCCCCAGAGCTTTCTGACAGGGAAGGCTAAATAGCTCATAAAACTACAGACTCCAGAATTCCATAGGATGGAGCCATGGCAGTTAATGCAGTGTCAAACTGCATTATTTCTGCAGTGCAGATACAGCCTCAGACTTGCAACCCTCACAGGCAGTGAAATCGCCAGACTTCTGCCAGTTTCTACTGTTTCATGAAGAGAATGATTCTGATGCTGATTCAGTGCAGAGCTGGGAATACATACTTTTTGAACTATGAGTCCCAGAAACAGACCAACATAGCCTGAGTAGCAGTCTGTTTATCACAGTGGAAGAGATTTATAGCTCTAGAAGGCTTCCCAGTGCATGCCAGTCAAATACCAGAAGTGGGGGATTTGGCCTAAATTCAATAGCAGGCTTACAAAGTGTAAAGTTATACCACAATAAGTATGCTGTGGGGGCACCACACCACCCACTGACTAGATTGATCCATTCTGTAACCAGCTGTGTAATGAGCGAGCATGTGCCAACACTGAGGTTTCTTGGCAAAATTTGTTCAGAGAAGGTTTGCCATTTCCTATGCCTGTTACCCTGTGGGTTTCATGGCCAAGCTGGGAATCCAATCCACGTACAGTATGTAGAGTCATAGTTTGACACTCAAACCACTGAAAAATCCTACTTCATCCAGTATATTCCATGCAAGTCTTCATCTCGATCTTTGGTGCATTTCAGTTTACCACAGCATTGCTGCATATTTACAGCTAAAGGGGTTGCAATATATTGGTTTAAAAGCACACACACACACACCACAAACTCAATAAATTCAGATATTTGTCATACTGCACCAACTTCAATAGAAGAAAGTCAGATTATCAGGCACACGTCAAGATTGGGTAACACTGGCAAAGCCAGTCTTTATGTAAGCATTCCCAGATTTATCCCCACCACCACATGATCCTTCATTCCCTTCAGATATTTCTCATGTTCTTTCTCCAATATAAACCTCATTCTGCGATTATTTCCTGGCCACCCTTCCTGGAATCATCTAATTGGGACTCCTTGGGGCAGGGACTCTGCCATTTAATTTGCCCTGACACGCCTTAGAAAGCTGTCTTAATAACGCATAATGGCCTTGCCTGTGAGCAAATGGGATGTGACCTGCCGTGGGAGAAGGCCTTGTACGGAGCTGTGCCATGTGAACTTGGAGAGCATCCATACCTGGCATTGGGAGACCTCAAAAGGTGTGGATCTTGGGTGAATGGGAAGAAGACATAGCTCCAGGTTTGTGACACCCGGAGGCAATGGAGCCTCATGCTGTAGGAAAACTCTTGGGTTCATTTGTTTCTTAACAGGTTTAACACCTAAAACAAGCCTATAATCTCCAATAGTTCACAAATTAAAAAATGGAACACATGTGGCCAAGTTGCATCAGAGTGTCATTAAGATGGCCCACATTGGCCATGTCCCTATGGGCCAAGTATATGTCCTCCCCTGATAGAGGGCCCAGTTCCTGATTTTGGTGCAAACGGTCTGGATGGCATACAGCCAGTTTAGCACCAAATCCACCGTATACCACTCTTGACACAGATTTTGAAACCTTACCTTTAGTTCTGATTCTTCCAAGAAAATCCAGAGCCCTCCACAGCAATGCCGGGCAGCTGTTTACCATACATCCTGCAGTGCCACCCATCTCCACTGTTGTTCTGGAGTGCCCAGGAAATGGGGGAACATCAGGGCAGTTTTAGGCCAGAATATTCTGGTTCATGTAAATACACATAAGCTAGGAGAGACTGCAGCAGTTTGCTTTTGATTGACCTAACTGGGAAGGGCAAGATCCTGCCTCCTTCTCTAGTCTCTCCCTGCCCTGATGTGTTCATGGAGTGCAACCTATATTTGCACTTCTAACACAGTTTGCAGCAACTGAAATAAGCTGAGGACCAAAGGGGAAAGTGACACAGACATTTTAAATGCAGCTGAAAAAATGGGATAACAGAGGATTGATCAGGACTGTCCCTACCAAATCTGAATAGTTGAGGGGTATGCAAATCTGGGCAATTGATTGCCCTCCCAATGTACATAAAGTACATAAAGCTGAAAGGGATTCCAAGGGCCATATAGTGCAGCTCTCTTTCAATGCAGGATTTCACAGCTACAGTACCCATGACAGGTGGCCATCCTCTGTTTAAAAATCTCCAATGAAGGAAAAATCACCATCTGCCAATTCCACAGTTGAACGGTTTTTACGACCAGGAAATTCTTTCTCATGTTCTGCAATTTGAACCCATCAATTTGGATCCTCAGGAGCAGCAGAGCCATTGTTGAATGCCTCTGCTGCCATTCAAACTGTTGGAAAAAAAATATATCGGACTACAATGCTGGCTGAGGGATTTTTTAGCTGTGGGATGCTGTGCGTTGTAGTCAAACAGATTGTTCTGTCAAACTCTGGTTCTTCAATTGCAACTTTCAGAAGCTCTAGCCAGCGTAGCCAGTAGTGCCATGGGCCACAAGTCCCTTTTTGTATTGCCAGTGTGTGTCTGTGTGTTGCCTTCAAACCATTTCTGATGTATTGCAACCCTAAGGGGAACCTATCACAGGGTTTTCTTAGGAAGTTTCTTAGGTGTGGTTTCCAGAATTCCATAGCATATACCCATGACAGTTAAAATGGTGTTAGACTGGATTATTTCTGCAGTGTGGGTGCAGCCCATGTTAGCAGTGGATCACCTTTTTTCCTGTTCTCAAAGCTCGAGAACTTGTAGAATGGTGTCCTTTATTTACCTGATTGATGAACTGTACTTTGGACTTAACATGAAGCATATATATTATTATAAAATTAAATGTCCCCCATGAATGGAAAATATTTTGGAACATGAATGGACTATGCCCTGTGGTATACTAATGAACTCTGGGGCGGGTTACAGACGGGCAGGGGAGGACGTCTTGGAGGTGTATTTAGCTGAATGCGGAGCCTCCAGACGGCCCGCCCCGGGGGCGTGCTTCAGGTGTTGGAGCTTCCACACGGGGGGCAGTGAAGACGCCTCACCTGGGTCCGTTTCGGACCCGGAGTTTCCAAACCGCCGCCTCGGAGGACGCTGCAAAAAGAGAAGCAGCTTCCGCACGGGCGGCCCAAACCGCGGCTTTTTTTTTCTTTTGCCGCATGAGAAGTGCGCAGCTTCACAGCTGCAGCGCTAAGCAGCGGCGGCAGAAAGCCTGTCTGCGCATTTAAAGTGCCCAAGCACCTTTAAACTTTCCCCCCCGCTCTGCCCAAAAACAATGGTGGTCTCCTGCCAGCTGGTGATCAGCTGGTGTTGGCATCCTTGTCCACTTGCACGTTGCCAATGTCACCAGCATCATGGATGCCTCCTCTCCTTTGGTCCCCGCGCTCCTGCTGAACAGCTGTCTCCGCTGCCACCGCTGTCCCCCTGCCATCTCCCCTCACCTCCTTTGTACATATGTCAATATTTACAGTTTTAGCGTTTTTTATTGTTAGGTGAAAATGGCAGAGGAATGTGTGTAGGGGTGCACTTTAAAGTCCAAACTTTCCAAGCAGCGCATGCGTACATGTTGCTCTAGGGTTAGGGTTAGGGTTAGGGTTACAAGGCTTAAAATGCGCCGCAGCTGTGCCTCAGCTTCCACAGCTGCATGGCAGCGGACGTTGCAATTAAAGCCTGACTGCAAACTGCGCATGTTCCAAGACCCCAACTCACTATGTGACGGAGCTTTTAAATGGGCAACTTAAAGTAGCGGCGTAGCAATTCTGGTGTACCGGTGCAGCAGCTCTCATGGCTTCTTCCACTTCTCGATATGTGTCAGCATTCAGGTAGGACTGCTCCAGTTTCTGCAGTTACTCCAGTTTCTGGGACCATATAGCTATAATGTCAGCCGTCTCAGTATGAGACCAAGCCGTCCCCCTGCCTTTTTTCGGGGTGCTGGTGGATGGCTGAGCCATCCTGCCTGGTGGCAAAGGGGAGCCGCCACACAGCTGTGCCAGGAGCAGCCGAACTGTGCCCTTTCCCAGGTGAGAATGGCGCAGAATGGTGTGTAGGGGGTCACTTTAAATCCCAAACTTTCCCTTATCACTTTCTACAACCAAAACATCCGCCGGCAAAAGTTACAACTTCCCGCGGTTCTAGCAACGCATGCGCACAAGTGGCTCTAGGGTTAGGGTTACGAGGCTTAAAATGCGCCGCAGCTGTGCCTCAGCTTCCACAGCTGCATGGCAGCGGACGTTGCAATTAAAGCTTGGCTGCAAACCACGCATGTCCCGGGAACCCGACCCATTATGGGACGCAGCTGACACGGAGCTTTTAAACCGGCAACTTATATTTGCGGCGTAGCAATTCTGACGTATCGGTGCAGCAGCTTACAGACGGAGCTGCACAGGTACGCTGCAAATCAAAAAGAAGCGGAAAAAAGCAGCACCTTTTTAATGCCGCTTCTTCCCGCTTGGGGCGTGCGGGGGGCGTGTTCATGACGGCATTCAGGTAAAGCCCGTCTGAAGGCTCTACCTTCATGACATCATGAGTACATCCCTTTTTGCCCGTCTGTAACCCGCCTTAAATGTATTATTCTCCAAATATATTTTTTTTAAAAAAATCCAAAACTCTCCTGGGGAAGGGATGACGTAATATACTACAGGGTCGATCCAGCATTCAGTACTTTCTTCAGATTTTTTCTCCCAGGAGGAGGGGTGCAAAAACTGTTTTGGTGGAGTCTGAAAGGGTGTAGCATTGGGTGCTTGAAAAATGCTGGATGTTCAAGTCCTTCTGCCTCTGCCAGTGTATGATCCACACCCATCCTCCTCCCCTGCCCTGCTTCACTTTCTGTGCCAGCTGAACTGCAGAAAACAACAACAAAAGGTCTTAAAATGGTGCACTCATCATAACTACCTACTCTTACTTATCATTCTGAAATGTCATACCTATGGACACTTAAAACAAAACAAAACAAAACCCTGCACTCTCTCACACTCACACTCTCTCTCAGGCTGCATCTGCACTGCAGAAATAATGCAGTTTGACACCGATTTAACTACCATGGCTAAATGCTATGGTCTCCTGGGTTTTGCAGTGGTGTCAGTAGGGTTGGTGTCATCCGGTGCAGTAACTCATGGTGTCATCACCTCATTGACCTTCTCCCATACCCCACCATACAGAAGCCTTAGTAATGTTTTGTGTACTAATCTGACTCATAAATTGTAATTCCCCTATATCACTGAATGTAATGGTAACAGCTGTGACATAAGTAACTAGCAAAATTAACATTATACCTTTAAATTGCAAAATCATACACACAGCCTAAATGTATTTACGGGTACATAGTTTTATGTGGTTCAAGTGAAAAATTTGGTAAGATGGGATGTTTTTAAAGAAAATTTTAAAAGAATCTTTGGGCAGAAACGGTGCTGTGGCATTCTCATGCATCCTTTTAAAATGCTGGAGATGGTGAGAGTGAGGCGAGACTCAACAGGAGGAGAAAGGAGAGACCCCAGGATTTTTTTTAACTTTATTTTTTAAAATATTTAATTTTAAAAATCCTGGGGTCTCTCCTTTCTCCTCTAGCTGAGTCTCACCCCATTTACACCATCTCCAGCATTTTAAAGGGATGCGTGAGAATGCCACAGCACAATTTCTGCCCAAAGGCAGATGTATGGGGAGCAGTGGTGTCAACCCCATCTTAGGTCGTCACCTGGTGTGGCCCACACACCCCTAGTGATGCCCTTGGGGCTTTGTTGTTTGTTGTGGCACCAGAGCTCTCTAACAGAGAAGGCTAAATGTCGCATAAAACTACAAATCTCAGAATTCCACAGCATTGAGCTATGGCAGTGAAAGTGATGTCAAACTGGATTATTTCTGCAATGTGGATGCATTCAGTCAGTGCGCTTCCAGGCTAAAACAGCAATTGTAGTCAGTGGGCATTGCCTTCAACCAAATAAAAAATTCTGCCCACTGCCATGAATTTTTCCTTCAGTCCCTAGATTTCTGCCAGAAAATTGAGTAGCAAAATGCAGTTCAGAAGTGCTCTTTTAAAGGAGGTTGTTTTGGTTGAACTAAAGTCAATTGAAGGATTTGTTTCTGAATGGCGTTTCTTGCACTATAAAGTGATTGAAATGAAGCAACTCACATTGGATATTATCAAACAATGAACAATTGCCAATAATTCAAAGAGTTCTTCCAGTAAGAGGGCTGGAAAATAGTAGTAACAGCCAGACAGAAGAAGAGGAAGAAGAAGAACCAATTTCTTTCCTAAAAAGGAGTGGGCAATTGGTTTGCCAAAGTTTAAACCAGCCAACCCTGTTGGGCTCGAAGGAAAATTTCATTTGGGGACAGAATTCTTATTTGGAGAAGTATTGCCCACATTTTGCCCTCGCCGCAGCTACACTCTTGCCAGGCAATATACTCAGGGAAGACAGTTATTTCCATGTTTCATTTCTAAATAAAGATTTTCAGTTTTTTGAATGGACAGAAGGGGAAAAAATCCTTTCCCACCTCTGTAAAACAGGTCAATTTTCTCCCCCTCCATATTTTTTTGGCGGGACTTACAACGGAAAGGTAGGAATCGCCTCCACAGTAAACAACCAAATAGAAAAAAATTCAAAGACTTAGCCATGTTAGTCTTGAAAATCAGAATGCAAAGGGATCTTGTAGCAAGCATCTCAAGAATTTAGGAGAAATGAACAAATAAACAAGAAAATGGGAGTGGAGCATTTTACTTACCTACTTACTTATTTGCTTTATATGCTGGCTTCCTCCCAAAGTGGGACTCAAAAAACAGCAAATTAAAAATGAATAATATTTACAATAAAATTTTATAGACAATTCACAATCCCCACATTAAACACTATAAAAACACTTTAAAGGCCTTACATTTGAGGAGACAAGACACACAGCAACCACAGGAGGTGAGAAGGAAGCCAGGGAAGGCAGTTTGGCTGTGACCAAAACAAATAATAAAATAAAAGCCTCCATACAGAATCAAAATATTCGGCAGGCTGTATCGAAAGGCTTCTATCGCAAGTTGCCCTGGGCATGTACCAAAAGATTTAAGCTAGGCCCAATCTGATAAAGGCAAAACGCACTTGGCTTGTTACCAGGCAACCAGAAAAAAAGCAGAATCAGCAAAATATTGAAAAATATGGGGAGAGGGGAATGAGTGAAGGAAATAGAACTGCTGGTCTTGTTTCCATGTTCATAGAGTCGAAACCAGGCATTTGGTGCATGGTTTATTTATTTTCTTCTCAGCTTGCCTCTGGGCCTCAACAAGATGAAAAAAAGAGCTATGGATGAACTTGGATGATAGACAAAGCAGACAGATTTGCCTGGACTTTGTGCATAACACATTTCAAAGGGAATGAATCCTTAGTATGTGTTCTTTCTATGATTTTTCCCCTTCCACTCCTCTTTCCTTATTTATTGCATGAGATGTTTATGAGTACATGCAAGACCCCCAATTCTGCACACCAGGTGCTCATGGACAGAGCCTTGTCCCTGCAGAGACTATGGGTACATCTGTACTGCAGAAATAATGCAGTTTAACACCACTATAACTGCCACAGCTCCATCCCACACAATCCTGGGTTCTGTAGTTTGGTGAGGCACCAGCAGTCTTTGGCAAAGAAAGCTAAAGACCTTGTAAAGTTATAAATCTCAGGATTCCATAGAACGGATCTACGGCACTTCTAGTAGTACCAAGCTGCATTTTTTCTACTGTGTTGTTGTTGTTAGCTGCCCTCAAGTCTATCTCAACTCATGGCAACTCTGTAGATGAAACTTCTCCAAGACTCCCTGTCTTACATTGCTCTGATTAAGTTCTGTAGACTCATGACCAATGATCTCCCTAATTGAATCCACCCATTTCGTTGTGGTATTCCTCTCTTTCTTATGCCCTCAACCTTTCCCAGCATTGTTGTCTTTTCCAATGAGTCATGCCTTCTCATGATGTGGCCAGCACACGACAGCCTGAATTTAGTCATCTTGGCTTCTAGTAGCATTTCAAGTTTGATCTACTCTAGGACTCATTTGTCATTTTTACTATCCACTGTATCTTCAGCACATCCTTCCATAGTGTAGACGCACCCAATATATTTCATACCTATTGTCCTGCTTACCTCAACTGAGGGCAGCACAGCAGGGGGATATGCAAAGGAGTACTCCAGAGTCCAGTCCAAGGGTCACACAATACCAGTCAATCAGTCACAACAAAGGCAAGAGTGTAGTCACAAGGCAGGTCCAGAGGTCAGATAACTTGAATACAGGAACAACAAGACTGATTGTTGGCTGCAAAGAATCTCTGCAGCTGGAGGTCTTTTAAAAGTACTCTGCTTCTCTCAGCTGAAACCTATTAGCTCATCTCTTGGCTTCTAGCCTGGAAGACCTCTTCAAGGACTCCTTGACCTGCCTTCTCTCCACAGGTCCTAGCACCTTCAGTCTAGAGTCCATAGAATCTATTTCTCCCTCTGCAGCTTCCTGAGTCTGCTTTGGGACTGCTGATCCAGGCAGCCCCAGATCTGCCTTTGTCTCAGCCTCCTCCATTTCTTCAGAGTCGGAGTCCTCTGACTGTGCCTCTAAGTCAGGCCCAAGGCAGTCCATGACACCTATAACATTTATCAGAAAAAAGCCTTTGCAGTACACCAATATTTGGTTATTCTTTATTTGCTGTGGTGTGGCAGAGCAGTGGGTCTCAATGGCCTTGCAACCTAAGAATCCCTGACATTTGTTGTTGTTGTTTTGTTCTTATTGTTGTTAATTGCCCTCAGTTCGACTTCAACCCATGTCACCCCTATGAATTAGAGGCCTCCCAGTCACCCTATCTTCAACCACCCTGCTCAGATCTTGCAGATTCATGGCTGTGGCTTCTCTGATTGAGTCTATCCATCTGTGTTGTGGTCTTCTTCTTTTCCTATTGCCCTCAATTTTACCAAGCAGTATAGTCTTTCTAGTGAGTCTTTTCTTTTAGTGATATGGCTAAAATATGACAACCAAGTTTAGCCATCTTTACTTTCAGGCCTGATCTGCTCTAGGGTCCATCCCTTGGTCTTCTTTTGTAGCAGTCCACAGTATTCAAAGAACTCTCCTCCAGCACCACATCTCAAATTAGCTGGTTTTCTTCCTATCAAGCTTTCTTCACTGTTCAGCTTTCACAACCATACATAGAAATGGGAAATATGATGATATAGACAATCTTCACTTTAGTATTTAATGATATATCTTTACACTTCATGATCTTGTCTAGTTCCTTCACAGCTGCCCTTCCAAGTCCAAGTCTTCTGATTTCTTAGCTGCATTCTCCACTCTGACTGATGTTTGAGCCCAAGTATGGAAAATCTTTAACTATTTCAATCTCTTCATTGTCAACTTTAAAATTATGTAGATCGTTTCTGGTCCTAATTTTTGTTTTCTTGATGTTCAGCTGTAAACCTGCCCTTCAACATTTCACAGGTAAAAACCAGTGCTTCCTTTCTCATCTTTGAACATCCTAAACTACTGTATTGTGGGCATGGCTTGATCTTGATTGGTGACTTTAATGGGAATCAATCACATAAGTGCCAACATTTCACAGATGAAAAACTGGGACACATCTGACCAAGCAATATGAGAATCTAGTAAGGAGAGCCAGCGTGGTGTAGTTTGCGTATTGGACTAGGACTCTAGAGACTAATGTATTCATCCAAAATCTAAAAGAGGTATCCAAGGCACTGAACTCCATCCCCCCTGGTTGGTTGGTTTTATAAACGGGGACATGGTTTAAATCCTGTAAATAAAAAGTTTTTAAAACAATGAAATAAACTACCATTTGAAAACATTGGTGTTTCAAAACAATATAAAATTACATTGAAACAAGACAAAAACAAGGCTCACTAGTTAAATAATCAGAAGAAGACTAGGAGCCAGAAGGGCAGCTATGAATGAACTAGAAGAGATCTTCAAGTGCAGAGATATATCACTGAATACAAAAGTCAGGATTGTTCAAGCCATCATATTTCTGATGTATCTGTTGTTGTTGTTGTTGTTGTTGTTGTTGTGTACATTCATCACTTACAGTGGCTACTTCCTGGTCAGTCAAGTTCCTGCTCAGTCAAGACTGGAAGACTTTTACAATCCCTGGTATTTGCTACACCAGGGGTGGTCAAAGTGTGGTCTGTGGGATCAATTTTTATTTTTATTTTTTGCCTCCAAATACCCTCTAGGGGCTGTAGGGGCATTTTTGCCCTATTGGGGGGGGGGGAGAGCCATTTTTAGGCCTACAATTTGTAGTTGCAAGAATGCTTGGACAGTTAGAAATTAGAAAGTAGTAGGAAAAAACAAAGACTGCATTACAGGTGCATAGACTCAAGCAAGGAAGCCACAGCCCTGGTTCTGCAAGACCTGAGCAGGGCTGTTGATGACAGGATGACTTAGAGGTCTCTCATTCATGGAGTCAACATAAGTTGAAGTCAACTTGTCAGGAATTAACAACAATAGCAACGACAAACCATGGATATAACACCTTCAAAATTCATATGGAAACCCAAAGCAGACTTACCATCCAATGGACATCAGAGCCACCAGATGCCACTAGTTTCAATGGGAAATACTAGGCCTTGGTTCTGCCAAAATCACCTGCCCTAGATTTAGAAGCAGCAGAGAAAAGGAGTTAGGAGAGACAGTTCTGTGGAAAGCTGAACCTAGTCAGAGCCAATAGCGCTGGACCAGAGATGTTTGTTTGTTGTGTACTTTCAAGTCATTTCCTACTTACGGCAACTCTAAGGCAACCCAATCATAGGGTTTTCTCGGCAAGATTTCTTTAGAGGTGGTTTTGCATTGCTTTCTTCTGAGGCTGAGAGCATGTCACTTGCCCAAGGTCACCCAGTGGCTTTCATGGCTGAGCTGAGAATTGAACATTCAGACCACTACACCATAGATAGATAGACAGACAGACAGACAGACAGACAGACAGATTGATTCATTCTGTCCTGGTGTAAACCGGGATTCCCAATGATGAATCCTGAAGAGAGAAAAAGGCCCCAAGAGACACACACACGCCTATACACTGTATACACTCTGCATAATATATATATCTTTCAAGTGGGTGGCATGCAGAGTTATGCCGGGTGTGATACAGCTGGGCCCTTTGAGCTGGAAGGCAATTCATCAGCCCGCCAATTTCATCTACTTAACCGAATGGAGCCCAAGTATAACCTCTAGACATTTACCCGCTGCTAATTACACCTTCTCTGGGCAACCAGTTCTTCCCTCCAGCCCCTAATTGTTTTGTTACACACACAAATCCTCCTGCAAGCCTCCACAAGTGCTGATCATTTTTCATTATAATTTAGGAGGAAAATCCACACTCCCAGTTTCATGTTAAAAGGAGGAGGAGAGAGAAGGTGTGTGTGTGGCAAAGGGGCAGAGCAGGGGAGACAAAGGTAGGAGCCCTCGCCTGTGGGATAATCTTTTGCCTACAAATCAGGTCTTTATTTTCTGAAATTAGACCTCCCACATTTCAAATGGTTAATGGAGGCAGGTTCAAGTGACTCCTACCTAGGGCCATCTATTTTCCCTCTCCTTTGGTTGGAATAGGGGATCCTCCCACAGCTCCTTCTGTGATCAATGGGAGAGGTCACAAGCTGGCTGCCAGGTTCAAAAGGAGCCAGATTCTCAAATCCACTACCATTCTAAATTGACAGCTTTGACTGTCTAAATTTGAACACTGGTTTCCCCATAAAAATGCTTGAGAATAATGTGTTGATTTATATCCAAACAAGGATGGTGTAGAGAGTCAGCATGGTGTAGTGGTTTGAGTGTTCGACTATAGCTCTGGAGACTCTAGGTTCGATTTCCAGCTCAGCCATGAAACCTTGGCAAGTCACACTCTCTCTGCCTCAGGGGAAGGCAAACCTCCTCTGAACAAATCTTGCCAAGAAAACCCCATGATAGGGTTGCCTTAGGATCGCCATATGTCCAAAATGACTTGAAAGCATATAATAATGATAATAACTAAGGTGGTGTACAAAAGGATCTTGTAGCATCTTTGAGACTAACTGTGTAGGAGAAGTTGTAGCATAAGCTTTCATAGATTTGGTCTGCTTCCTGAGATGCAAGGAAGGGCAGTGTAGTGATTTGAGCATTGGATAATGACTCTGAAGACTAGGATTCAAATCCCTGCTCAGCTATGGAAACCCAGTGGGTGACCTTGCATGAGTCACACTCTCTCAGCCTCTGATGGAAGGAAAGGCAAAACCCTCTCTGAATAAATCTTGCCAAGAATACCCCATGTTAGGCTTGCCTTAGGGTCACCATAAATCAGAAAGGACTTGAAGGCACACAACAAGAAGGGTGTAGTGAGACAAGGATGTATTGAGACAAACTGGGAGAGCAAAGACAAAAATGGGATGGGGGCACAAAATGGTTTTGGCATCAATCATTATATAAGAGGTTTCTGTGGATAAAATGTCTCATAGCTAATGGGGATACTCACCCTCCCCCAATTAATTAACACTTAATTAGAAACTATGTTTTTAACTTCTAAAAAAAGCAAATTGATTTAAAATGCACTATTTCCCACATGCAAAAGTGTATAAACTGATCAACAGTGACAAGAAAGTACATGAATATTGTACAAATCATGCTATTATGATTTGATCTGTTATTAAAGCTGAATGAACTGTAATTTTTTGCAAACATGACAGGAAACTGTCCACTTGAGATACCTTCATGTACATGGAACACCTGCATGATATCAATGCATGTGTTAAAGTTGTGCATGAATTCATGCATATAATTTTCATACAAGCAGATGCCAAATGTGAGTCCTGCAGCATTCAATGTGCAGCTGCATGGAAAAGATTACTTGTACATGTACAATGTTTTAGTAAGTTTGAGAAGTGTTTGTGTTGGGTTTTTCCAAAATTCTAGCAAATTTTTTTCTTTGGATGCCTAAACTATATTTGGCTACATAAACCCGTGCATCAGTCCCTGCTGTTGTTACTAAATAGGACCTCAGATTAACCAAGGATAGCTGCTTTAAGGGAGAAGAGACCATACTAAACAATGCAGTCTGATTTGGAATAAAGGACTATTCATAAGGCTCATTCAGAAGGGGGAAAGTAACTGGAAGTATCAAAAAATTCCAGTTCTTTCTCTTTTGATTTTACCTGCATTTACCCTGGTTTGCATCCCAACCCTTTCTTGAAATATCTGGGGTTTTCTTCACTTCCTTTCCCTTGTTTTCTTCCTCCTTCCCTTCTCACTGATCACCTGTCATATCTAATCTCAGGCAACACTTTGGAAGTTAATTTACACCAATTTCACTGAGCCTTCTATATTATTAGTCAAGAGTCTTCAGACGTAACCACATGAAGCTAAAAAGCAGAATTTTAGCAGAATAAAAGTGTATTTGGCTGATACTTATCATATGATTTAATGTCTGTTCTGCTTCCTTGCATTCCATTTGTTACTGTTGTGCAACTTTTCAATAAACACGGGGTTTATCCCATGCAGAAATGGGATTCATAATGGGAAAATCCAACAAACGTGCGCTCATTTTCACACGATGTCATGCATTAACGTGCACAGAAAGTGGACAAATCCTGCAGAAGCGGGATAGTTTTCACACAATGTCGAGGGCACCGAGCATTAATGTGAAAATAACCCACACAGAAAGTGGACAAAATCAGCCGCTTTTTACTTTCAGGAATCGAACCCTGATCTCCAGAGTTGTAGTTCAGCACTCAGACCACTACACCAAACTGGCTCTAATAGACAACAAAGATAGCAATTTTTATTTCTGACTTGTGGCAAAAGAAACATACCATCCTTCAGATACCTGTCTACCACACCCTCTTACTATTGGCACATGAGGAGCACACATTGAGGACATGAAGAACCTTCCTCTTTTAATCAGGATCATTAATTAGATCTAGGAAACTGCTTGCAGGTCCTAGCCACCTTGGAAGTCAGTCTTTTCCTCGCTTTTGGCCTTCAAGGTCTGCCGTGGGGGAGACTGGGTTTGTCAAGTCTTGTCCAAGCCCCTCCAGGGACTTGACATGCTAGTCCTTGGGAAAGGGTGAGGCCCTTGCCCGATTCTTATAACAGGTGGCTGATTTGATGGGAACATTCATCTCAGGATGAAGGGAAGGGGGTAAAAAAATCTTCTCACAACTCTTGATTGCAGTTGACCCATTTCCAAGCCAAACTTTGCATAAATTGCCTTCAGTTAAGCTGAAACATTGCAGCTCAGCAGAAAACTTTCAATCAAGGATTGTAAAAAATATATCTCTAAGGAGCGCCAAGTACCTACAGATATGACAGAGGGTAGATCTAAAAAAAAAAAACAAGTGAAGCAAATGGAGTACTGGACTAGAGTGGAAGGTTCTAGGTTGCCCATCACCACTTCTTGATACCACACCAAGATATTCAGCTGCCAAAAATGAAGACTAGGCCAACTGGGCCCATACTACAGCGTGGGCCAACTTTTAAAATATCTTGAAACATCATCCAAGTGCCTATCCCTATTTGCATCTCTTCTCTCCTTCCACTTTCCACCTTCATCCTCAGCTTACTTCAATTGCTGCAAGCTGAATTTGGAGTGCAAAAGTAAATGGCACTCAAGTAACTCAGCAGGGAGGGGGGAAGAAGAGGAAGGGGAGGAATCATGTCCTTCCCTGTAGATTCACAGAAAAGCAAACTGCTGCAGCCTCTGACCTTGTCTTTTCTTCCTTATCAGCTGTTGCAAACTGAATTCAAAACGCAAAAGTCATTACAATTAACTGACTCAGCAGAGTGAGAGGAGACTGCCCTTCCCATTACACTCAGGCAAAAGCAAAGGGTCACATCAAGGCTATACAGACAGGTGGCATGCAGCTGCCCCTTTTCACCCTGGATTGGGGCTGCTACAACTGCACGCTGCAGCCTCCAGAGGATACAAAAAGAAGCTTTTAGCAGCTTATTTTCAGCGGCCTGGAAGGGACTTCATAGGCATGGCGGCACACCATGATGATGCCCCTTCTGATGATGCACCATTTGGGCACTGTGCCACAGTGGCATCATCATGGCATGCACCGTGTAAATGGGCATGCACCAAAATGGCACCATGGAGGTGGGGTCACAGCATCAAATGTGCAGACGCTATGCTGTAACTCCGCCCACAGGCTGACACAAAGTGCTGGCCTGTATCCCCCCATCCTCTTCTAACTTGTATGTTCTTCCTCCTTAATAAATGTTACCATCTTGAATACACTCTGATGTTGCTTAGCCACACAAGTCCCAGTTTTTATCTGATAAATGTTGGAGGGGACAATGTAAATCTACACTTACATGGATGCATGGAAATTATGCTACTCCACACTTCTGGTGAATGCCAGTATTGTGAAAGCAATGTTGTATCTGTCATATGATTGTCTATTGTCCCATTTTGCACAGGGAATGGGCTGTGGCTCTTCCTGCAGTCTCAGGGAACCAAGTGGCACATTGAAAACACTATAGGAGAGGACCTCTATCCCTTTAATAATTGTGTAGAAGAAGAAATATCAGCAGGTATGGCTAATCTGGCAACCAGGTTACAAGCAACACCTGCTCAAATTCCTTCTTCTGCGTGTATGTTGTGTGCTTTGAAGTCATTTCCAATTTATGGTGACCCTAAGGCAAACCAATCATGGAGTTTCCTTGGCAAGTTTTTTTTCAGAGAGAGTTTGTCATTGCCATCCTCTGAGGCTGAGAGTGTGACGTGTCCATTGGATTCCAACCTTGATCTCCAGAGTTGTAGTCCAACACTCAAACCACTACATCACACTGGCTCATCCTCTTGGTTAGGTAAAGGTAAAAGTAGTCCCTTGACATGAATGTCTACTTTTAACTGACTGTACTAAGCTGAAGAGCCAGCATTGTCCAAGGACTGCTCTGGTGGTCATGTGGCCAGCATGACTGCACCAAATGCTATTACCTTCCCATCGAAGTGGTACCTATTTCTCTACTTGCATTTGCATGCTTTTGAACTGCTAGGTTGGCAGAGACTGAAACTAGTGACAGGAGCTCACTTCATCATGCATCACCAGGGTCTCAAACTGCCAATTTTCCAATCTTCTGATCATCAGAATTAATCACTAAACCACTGCATCCCTATCCCTGTCCCCTATTCCTATACCTGTTGGTTACTTGCAATGAAATTGCTGAGTTAATCATACATAAATTCCATTGATCCAATGAATTTACTCTAGTCAAGAGAACTAACTCCTGACTAGAATTCAGACACTGTGTTTTCATGACTGCATGAGACTATCCCTATGATTATTTCAGTAAGGCAGAAAATAAACACCAACCAAGGAAGAAATGCTACCTGAAAACTGAAGAAGAAACAATGATGCTTGACAAGATCAGAACTTGGAATAGTTACTTTTTTGGCCTACTGCTGTTGCTATTACAGCCCTGGTGTATAGGAGCCCGGTGGTGCAGTGATTAAATGCCAGTACTGCAGCCACTCATTTGCAAATCACAAGGTTGTGAGTTTAATCCCAGCCTGTAGCTCAGGGTCGACTCAGCCTTGCATCCTTCCAAAGTCACTAAAATGAGTATCCAGCTTGTTGGGGGCAATTAGCTTACAGTTGTAAACCACTTAGAGACTTCTTAGTGTGATATGAAGCAATATATAAATGAAGCTGGTATTGCTATTGCTGTTACAATAGTGGCAATATCAGTATACAAAGGGATCTTGTAGCATCTTGGAGACAAACTATGCTAAAGAGTGTATAGCATATGCTTTTGTAGACAAGTCTCCACCATTCACAAAAGTTTATGCTACAATTTCTTCTACACACCTAGTCTCAAAGGTACTACAAGATTCCTTTGATACTAATATTCCAGACAAAGATGGCTATGGGGTTATTCAAACTGCAAAAATAATCCAAGATGAATCTGGGTTGAATCTCCATTGTTCACATGCATCCTGAATACACCCAATTAAGTTTGTGAAGGGCTGCCAACTAATCCACTTACCCCAGGATAATTGATATCAAGTATTTTCCAAGTTTTTAAAAAATCTTTGCATTGTTGGCAGTGTGAATAACCTATGTGAATAGACCCAAATAGACTCCAGATAAAACTGCCTTGACTGTGTTCCAAATGCATTTGCTTCATCGACTCCATCTTTATTTGAATGCTTTCACATGTTTCAACTGAATGTGCAGAGATGCACATCAATGCAATTTCACAGTGTAAATAACAAATCCAGAATACGTGAGTGAAATTATTTGCATCTTCATACTAAAAAAAGGGTGTATGAATTTACCCTAATGGTGGCAATAGTGCCAAAATAAGGCCTAAGTAGTAACCTTGAATACAAAAATGTTGTTGTTGTTGTTGTTGTTAGCTGCCCTTGAGCTGACTCCCAACTCATGGTGAACCTTTGGATGAGATATCTCCAAGAATCCTTATCCTCCATTGCCTTGCCCACATCCTGCATACCCAGCTAATTGAGACTATCCATCTGGCCTGTGGTCTTCCTCTCTTTCTTCTACCCTTTAATTTATATCCCGCTTTTTGTTACCACAATCAAAGCGGCGTACAGCCACTGGCTGCCTATTCATTTCCGGGCACAGTACAAGGTGTTGGTCATTACCTTTAAAGCCTTCCATGGCTTGGGTCCAACCTACTTAAGGGATCACCTCCTTCCGTATAATCCGCCCCACACCCTCAGATTCTCTGGGAAGAATTTGTTGCAGTCCACAAAGACCAGATTGATGAAGACTTCCCAGAGAACTTTTTCCACGATCGCTCCCACTTTATGGAATGGCCTGCTGGATGAGATCTGTCAAATTACCAACCTAGAGAGCTTCAAGAAAGCTGTCAAGACAGATCTCTTCCGGCAGGCCTTCCCGAAATAAATCCCGGCCATGTAATGCTCCCCCCACAGTCATATACAAGTGAAGACTCTGCCCACTGTTATTTTATTATTGTATTATTGTTTTTAGATTTTATTGTTTGTAATTTTAATGGATAGAATTGTTTAATCCTTTTTAAGGGGGGATTGTATATATTGGCGGGTTACAGACCAAAGCGGCGGTCTGTCGCTGCCGCCGCTTGCTCCACAAGGGAGCTGTAGCAGCCACACCGCGCGGCTCCCGCGCGAAGCAAAAAAGGAGCTCCAAAATGGAACTCCTTCTTGCGGCGCCTCTATGACGTCGCAAGGCGCCGCTGGCGCATTTGCGACGTCATAGGCACCGTGACACGTCTGGACACTATGCGTCCGATACGTAAACATGGCAGACCCCATGTGGAAGGGGCGCCACCATGTTGTACGTATGGAATACGTACTAGAGTTAGGGGGGGTGCGGAAGCACCGCCCCTTCCTAACCCTAATACGTATTCTATACGTATTTTTTGGCGGTCTGTAACCCGCCATTGTATTTTTTAATGATTGTACGTCGCTTTGATTGTGGTAACAAAAAGCGGGATATAAATTAAAGTTTTATTATTTATTATTTATTTATAACACTGGAGACTAGGGTTTGAATCTCAGCTCAACCATGAAACCCACTGGGTAACCTTGGGCAAGTTACACTCTCGCAGCCTCCAAGGAAGGCAATGGCAAACCTCAGTCGAACAAATCTGGCCAAGAAAATCCCATGATACACCTTACGGCCACTTTAAGTTGGAAATGACTTGAAAGCCCACAACAACAAGTGAACCTATAAAGGGTTTTTCCTGGCAAGATTTGTTTAGCAAAGGTTTACTTTTGCCTTCCTTTGAGACTGAGAGACTGTGACTTACCCAAGTGGCCAAGCAGGGATGCAAATCCTAGTCTCCAGAAACCTAGTCCAACATTCAAACCACTTCACCATCCTGGCTATCTGTCAGAGAATACAGGCCTATATATATATACTGCAGTTTTTAGAAGTCACTTGTCAAAAAACTCTGAAATGGCAAGGTGAGTCAAAGGATAGATCTTTTTTATGAAAGGCCCAAGATCTCTTCTGTCAACACATTTCAATTTAGTATAATTTTTTTTATTTGGCAAGGCATTTTGCATGAAAGGGCTTTCTAATACCCCCAAACAGTGTGAACACAGCTAGCTCATGGTTCCTCATCTGGATCAAAGAATGCCCTCTCCAGTTTAACCTTCGAGTAATTTGTTTAAACTTGTAGGGCTCTCAGAGGGCAGTCCTCTTTCATGCTCAGCAACCCTACCTGCCTTTGGTGCTACATTAACTCCTGGCATTAAATGCCCTTTCTCACAAATCCCATCCCATAGAGTGACCTCATTTTCTTACTGAACAAAGAAATCTTTATGCAGAGGTGGATGCCAGTGAAAAAGTGGAGGGAAAACTGAAACAACTCATTAGTTAAATAATATGACCTTCCTCTCCCCACCCTGCATTCCCATCACTTATAATCCCAAGTCTGGGCAAACAGGTTGTGCTTTTGACTGATTTTTTAATGTTGAATTTTGTCAGCTGCTTTGGATTTCATCTTCATATAGAAAGCAGGTAAAGATATTAACTGAAATCATTTTGATTAATCCCAAGTACAGGAGTTGTTGTTATTGTTGTTGCTGCTGCTGCTGTTGCATGCCTTCAAATCATTTTTGACTTATGGTGACCTTTAGATAAACGTATCATGTGGGGTTCTTGGCAAGATTTGGCAAGAGGGGGGTTGCCATTGCCTACCTTAGAAGCTGAGAGCGTGTGACTTGTCCTAGGTTACCCAGTGGGCTTCCATGGCTCAACCAGGATTCAAATTCTTGTTTGGCAGAGTGCTAATCCAATGCTCAAACCACTACACCACACTGGCTCTCTCCTCGTCTATAGTAGAACTATTCAATCAATTGTTGAATTATGATCAATACATAGGTAAAGCCAATGGATCTAATGGCCTTGTTGGGACTAACAATAGGTAGAAACATTTTGGGAGCTGGTAGCATGAGCTTTTGTAGACTTGAGCCTACTTCCTCCCCACATGCATCTGAGGAAGTCTATGAAATCTCATACTACCAATTTCTTTCTTTCAGTTAGTCTCAAAGGTGCTACATGATCCCTTTGCATACTGATTCTCCACACTAACATGGCTATGAATTTGAATTCTATACCTATTTATTTGTCTTTTTAGTAGCCTATGATATGTGTAGAACTCTTTTCCAGCACCGCTGGTGCTGAATCGGGAGTCAACCCATTGATAAAACACATTACATCTAGTTGAAACTATAAGATCTAGGCCATTGTTTTAAAGCAAACAACTCCTTGGGCAAAATCATTTTTTTCTGTGGCTTTTGGGATAAATATTATCAGATACCTGTTTCTTTGTTTGTTGTTAACCACCCTTGAGTCGATCCCCATTCATGTGGATGAGACATCTCCAAGACTCTCTGTCTTCCACTGCTCTGCTTAAGTTGTGTAAACTCATGCCTGTGAACTCCTTAATAGAGTCCATCCATCTAGCATGTGGTCTTCCTCCCTACACCTTTTCTGCACCTTTTCTAACATTATTGACTTTTCCAATTAGTCATTCCTTCTCATGATGTGACGAAGATATGACAGTCTCAATTTTATCATCTTGGCTACCAGGGAGATTTCAGGACCTATTTGATTGCCTATGGTATCCTCAGCACTCTTCTCCAATACCACATCTTGAATGAATTTATTTTCCTCTTATCTGTCTCCAGTTCTGGGCACCGCAATTCAGAAATGATGTGGACAAGCTGGAGTGTGTCCAGAGGAGAATGATCAAAATGGTGAAGGGTCTGGAAACCATACCCTGTGAGGAGAGACTTAGGGAGCTGGTATGTTTAGCCTGGAGAAGAGATGGTTAAGTGGTGATATGATAGCCCTGTTTAAATATTTGAAGGGGTGTCATACTGAGGATGGAGCAAGCTTGTTTTCTGCTGCTCCAGTGAATAGGACCCAGAACAATGGATGCAAGCTGCAGGAAAAGAGATTCAACCTAAACATTAGGAGGAACTTTCTGACAGTAAGAACTGTATGACAGTGGAACACACTCCTTGAATAGAGTGTGGTGGAGTCTCCTTCTTTGGATGTTTTTAAACAGAGGCTGGATGGCCATCTGTCAGGGATCACTTTGATTGTGAGCTCCTACATGGCAGAATGGGGTTGGACGGGATAGCCCTTGTGGTCTCTTCCAATTCTGTGATTCTGTGGAAACTCACAGAGTGATCTTTGACAAATCACGTCATGTCAGGCTTAGGGGAAAGTAATGGCAAACCTCTCTGAAAAAATCTTGCCAAGATAACCCTATGAAAGATGCACCTTATGGTAACACTAAGTTGGAAATGACCTGAAGACATACAACAACAAAGGCAGATCAGATAAAATTCTCCACCATCCATTGGGGGAGGTCAGTTTGAGAGATGGCAACTGGCCCAAGGTCACTCATTGAGTTTCACAGACCAACTGGATTCAAATCCAGGTCTTACTCAGCCACCACAGGCTGAGTGAAACATTCAAACCACTGCACAGAACTGCAGGAGTCCTTCAGAAAAACATAGGCCAGGAGCGTACATCAGGGCTGCATCACAATACATCTCCACATGTAGAGTTTAGCCTTCATTGTGCTGTGCAACCCTTGTGTTGAATGGCAATGTTGTGCAACTAAACCAAGACACTAACATGTGAAACCAAATGTGCTACACAATGTGCATGCACATCTTTGTGCAATCCAAAATGCACATTCATATAGAGTGGCCAAGGCACGCCATGTGCGATGTGCACTTGTGTACCCAAGGGCATAATAATAATAATAATAATAATAATAATAATAATACTGTTTATTTATAGCCCGCTTTTCCAAAAAATGATCAAAGCAGGGTACAGCATAAATGTAAGCAACATACAATATAAAAACATCATAAAAACATCCCAGTAATAAAACACAGTAAAATTCACAAGAGTACACCAAAGAAACAAACTAGCTGGATAAGCAACTGTATAATGGGGAGGAATAACAAATGTCAAGGCACATGGGGGAATGCTTGTTGGAAGAGATAGGTCTTAAGTTTCTTCCTGAGCAGGTCAAGGGAGGTGACAGAGCGGAGCTCATCGGGAAGGGAGTTCCAGGTCTATGGGGCGGAAACAGAAAATGCCCTTTGGGAAGATGAGGTGTATCTCGTCTTGGGAACCCTTAAGAATTGCTTCCCGACCGATCTGAGAGTGCGGGGCGGATTATATGGGGAAAGGCGGTTCTCCAAGTACCCTGGGCCCAAGCCATTTAGGGCTTTACCGGTGATAACCAACACTTTGTATTGTGCCCGGAAGCAGACAGGCAGCCAATGAAGATCTTGCAGAATCGGTGTTTTGTGGCTAGTCCTGGAACATCCAGTGACCAACCTAGCTGCCATGTTCTGTACTAATTGAAGCTTCCGGGTTTGGTACAAGGGTTTCCCCTTGTAGAGCGCATTACAGAAATCCAACCGAGAGGTTACCAGAGCATGTACCACCGTTTCAAGGTCGCCCCGACCTAGGTAGGGTCACAGCTGGCGTATCAGCTGAAGTTGGTAACAGGTGCTCCTGACAGTCGCATCCACCTGAGACGTCAGGTGGAGCAACAAGTCCAGAAGCACCCCCAGACTGCGAACTGAGTCCTTGAAGGGAAGCGTGACCCCGTTCAGGACAGGTGGATAAATTTCCTTTCCCGGGCCAGGAGAACCTATTACGAGTACTTCCGTTTTCTCTGGATTCAGACTGAGTCTGTTTTCCCTCATCCAGCCCATTACTGACTCCAAGCAGGCATTTAGAGGAGAGATGTCATCCCTAGTCACTGCATCAGTCGGAGATACAGAGAAACATATTTGGGTGTCATCAGCGTACTGATAACACCACACCCCGTGTCTCCGGATGATCTCTCCCAGTGGTTTCATGTAAATGTTAAATAGCATGGGGGACAGAATTGCTCCTTGAGGGACACCAGATGTAAGCATATTAGGTGGACCTCTGTTTCTACAAACAGGAACTGAATGGAGACATTTTGTGTGAGTCAAAAAGGCCCAGCCACTTCCACAGTGGGATTTACACATGAAAGTGAATTCATGTAGGCAGACAGAAGTAGTGTAGTGTGGTGTAGTGCTTTGAGCAGACTCTGGAGAATCCCTATCCAGCTGGGGAAACCCACTGGATGATCTTGGGCAAGTTGCACTCTCACAGAAAGACATAGGCAAACCATCTCTGAACAAATCCCACTAAGAAAATCCTGTGATAGGCTTGCCATAAGTCAGAAATGACTTGAAGGCACACAACACCAACAACAAGACAGACCTAGGCCCTGGCATGTTTTGAGATTGACCTCTAGACCTGAGAAATAAATATACCACAAAGGCTGAAGTCAAATTCAGTCTTGTATAGAAAACCTCTTTCTCCCTACCCCCACCCCACTCCACCTCAGTTTTCATTTTCTAATGCTTCTTGCGGCTGTGCTCTGGTGTTAAAGACAGTCAGAACAATTCCACTTGTGGTTTTTCTGAAGCTGCAAGAAACATTCAGAATATATCTCATTTGAAGTTAACTTTGCTGGAGTCAACACTTTTTTGCTGCTGTTATATTTTCATATATATATATATATATATATATATAGAGAGAGAGAGAGAGAGAGAGAGAGAATACAATAACAAAAATAATATCTCTGTTTCTGTGTTAGCACCTTGGGTGTCTTCTTCTAATGCTCCTTGCTTGAGACTCACCAATTCTGCCTGAAGGAGGGGAGAAACACAGTTTGCATGCTATTTATCACCATGTCTTTCAACAGCTTACCCAATCATCCATTTATGAAAGAAGATAGTTGAGAGTGAGGTCACTTTGCGGTACCAAGATGCTTTATACAGAAGAAAAGAAGGAGGAGAGGAGACTTCTAAGGCCGTATCTTTTTGTAAACTGGAGCAAGACATGAAGATGGAGGAAAGCAGAAGCACTGGCAAGATGGGCATGAGATGAAAGGAGGAGGAGAAAAGAGATTCTAGAGAACTCTGAAGTTGCTGTCACATTGCAGAATTAATGCAGGTTGCTACTGCTTTAACTGTCGTGGCTCCATCCTATGATTTTTATTCAGATGATTTTTAAATTGTGAATTTTAAATGAAGAAGTTTAGATGTAGATTGTTTTAATATATGTACATCTTATTTATCCTTTTAACTGATGTCTTTTAACTGATGTTGTTGTTGTTGTTGTTTTGTTAATTGTTGTTGTCACCCACCTCAGTTAATGGGGAGAGCTGGGTAAGAAATAAATTATTATTATTATTATTATTATTATTATTATTATTATTATTGAATCTTAGGGTTTGTGGTTTGTTGTGGCACCAGAGATCTCTGACAGAGAAGGCTAGCTACAAGTCCCAGGATTCCATAGCACTGAGCCATGGCAATTAAAGCAGTGTCAAAATACATTAATTCTGCAGTATAGATGCATCCTGAGCCCATCCTAGATTACTACATTTGATTGTTAAATGTATGTGCCTTCCAACTGGCCTTGGGATGTTTTACAGTCAAAATGTTCAATAACAGCCAGAACAATAAGACAGGCCATTGTGCATAGTTAAGTGATATGAACAGGGTTTGCAAGTGACAAGTTACTCTAGACTTGTCTCTATCACCCAGGGACAGTTTGATCATTTGGGAATGCTGTGTCTCATATGGAGGAATGTTGTTCTGCCAACAGAAGAGCAATATTAAAATCTCCCAAGAACGCACATAGGTTGGAGAGGAACATCTTTCTAAGATGCTACATGAGGATTCATTGGCCTGAATCCTACTGGTAGTACCAACTACATTAGAACAATGTCATCAATGGGATTTACATTAATGTAGATTCATCATTCATCAATGGTGATGAATCCACCACCAATCCATCAATGGAGTGAAAACTCTACTCTAGGTGGGACTAACCAATAGGCCATTGCCTAACTGATGCAGGAAGATGGAAGGTGTGGCTAAAGCCAACAAACAGGAAATGGCATGCTGAATGCTGAGCCAACACATACATAAACCCCATTGATTGAAGGGGTCTACTCTAAATGGTACTGACAATAAGATTCAAGACAAGATAAAATAAACACTATGTCTAATCACTTCCAAAATCTTCAGCAAAAAATGAGCTGTATAATGTATGCAAGGTGGAAAGGATCTGAATGATTTATCCTCATTTGCATTGCTAATTGTCCAATTTCCACTTTGGGGTGTCCTTGATATTTGTTATATTCATAAAGAAGGACAAAAACATGTTCAGGTCATTGAAGCTTCACCTCCGAAATGTTGCAAGCATTATTCAGTGAGCATTCTGACTTCTAAGAGTTCGATGAACTTGGACTACAGACTAATGCCTATCACAGAAGCAATGGAGACTAGGACCTTGTTTATTTTTAAGGATTAAAAAAAAGAATCCTCAGAAAACTTAATTCTGCATCCAATACCATGTTCTTCTCTCTTTTGGTGTTACCATGTGTCTCTTAGATGGTGCTTATGATTTGATACATAATAGGGTACTAAACATGGCACAGACTTAGAATCATAGAGTTAGAAGAGACCACAAGTACCATCTAATCCAACCCCCTGCCATGGAGGAATACACAACCCCCAATAAATGGCCATCCAGCCTCTTCTTTAAAACCTCCAAAGAAAACCTCCCTCCGAGGGAGTATGTTCCACTGTTTAACAGCTCTTACTGTTAGGAAGTTCTTCCTATCTTTAGGTAGAATCTCTTTTCCTGTAGTTTGCATCCCTTGCTCTGTGTCCTAGCAGCAGAGAGCAACATGACATACCTTCCTCAACATGACATATCTTCAATATTTCATAGAATCATAGAATCATAGAGTTGGAAGAGACCACTAGGGCCATCCAGTCCAACCCCCTGCCATGCAGGAAATCCAAATCAAAGCATCCCTGACAGATGGCCATCCAGCCTCTGTTTAAAGACCTCCAAGGAAAGAGACTCTATCACCCTCCGAGGGAGTGCATTCCATTGTCGAACAGCCCTTACTGTCAGGAAGTTCCTCCTAATGTTCAGGTGGAATCTCTTTTCCTGTAGCTTGCATCCATTGTTCCGGGTCCTGTTCTCTGGAGCAGCAGAAAACAAGCTTGCTCCCTCTTCAATATGACATCCCTTCAAATATTTAAACAGGGCGATCATATCACCTCTTAACCTTCTTTTCTCCAGGCTAAACATCCCCAGCTCCCTAAGTCGTTCCTCATAGGGCATGGTTTCCAGACCCTTCACCATTTTTGTCGCCCTCCTTTGGACACGCTCCAGTTTCTCAATGTCCTTTCTGAATTGTGGCGCCCAGAACTGGACACAATATTCTAGGTGGGGCTATCATGTCACTCCTTAACCTTCTTTTCTCTAGGCTAAAATATACCCAGCTCCTTAAGTTGCTTCTTTTTTCTAGAAGGCTGGATGAGAATTGGTGGGTGAAAATTTCAAATAGGTTGACTTCAGCTCAGTATCTGGATTAGTCTGCTGATGGAGCTATGGTTGGTACTAGGATGGGAAACCATCAGGAAACACCAGCAATCTCCAGATAAAATATATACCTGAAAGCTAGGGAGTCACTGCCAGCCTGAGTTGACAATACTGGGGCCTTTCACACTACAAAATTATAAATCTAAAATTATAGCACTGTGGTTCCATTTTAACTGCCATAGCTGCATTGTATCGAATCCTGGATTTGGTAGTTTGGGGAGGCACAACACCTCTCTGGCTGGGACTTCTAAATGCCCCTCTCTGAGCTCCATGTCCCAGGACTCCATAGGATGGAACCATGCCAGTTAAAGTGGAATCATACTGCTCTAACTGTCCAGTGTGAAAGGGCCCATGATCTAGATGAACCAATGGCTAGACTCAGTATAAAGCAGCTTCCTATATAATTATTACTAGGGTGTCATCGTAGTCTGCCCCCCTCTCCGATTCTGAGACTTTTTATTAATTGTTTAATGGATTTAAGCAAAACAACAACAAGGAACCATTAACAACTGATGAATGATGTAAATATTTTGAGGAACAGCTAACAGGAACAAGTGATAATGTTAATGTTATAATGTTAATTATTCAATTTCTTAAGGTAATGTTAATGTTAATGATTCAATTTCTTAAGGTAACTTTCCAAACTCTGCAGTATCTACATGTTTAAAAGCCAAGAAAGTGTTTTGGGCAATGATATACTAGAAAAATGTCATTTCTCACAACATATTTCTTACAACATATTAGCAGCAATCTAACAAAGTACCTGACAGCCACAGTCTGTGAAATTATGCATTGCCTGATGTGTTTTAATATGATGTATTTATGAATCTATTGATTGGATTTTTTTATCTCATCCATCATCAAAATACAGTTTAGATCAGGGGTGGAAAACATTCAGATTTCCAGATGATGTTCAGTCATAACTCCGGGCAGGCCTTGACAGCATAGCCAATGATGAAGAATCATGGGGCTGGAGTTCAACATCTGGAGGGCCACACAATTTTCACCATTGATAAAAATGTTTACAGCCTGTGAGATACAATTCTCAAAATCCCTGACCACTGGCTGGGTTGATGGATTTTAAGTAGCCAACAACATCTGGATGGCAGCGTGTTGTCCATTTCTACATGACTGTAAATGAACTGCAACAAACCCTGGGTCCATGGACTCCCCACACCTTCTCTTCCTCCTCCTCCACATGCATAGGGAAGAGAGAATAGCCTAAGTCCTGAGAAAGAAATTCCAGCAGTGCTAGCAGGGTTCAGGAAAGAAAGAGGCACTAGGGGCCACATTGCACACATACAATGGTTAACGGAGGGCACCAAGGAATTCCAGATGAAAATCAACATGTGCTCTACAGACTATAGCAAAGCATTTGACTGCATTGATCATGAAAAGTTATGGAAGGCTCTTAAAGACATAAGAGTGCCTCTACATTTGATAGTCCTGATGAGGGATCTGTACTTAGAACAAGAGGCAACAGTTAGAATACAGAGAAACCAAATGACTCCCAATTGGCAAGAGGGTCAGACAAGGAAGGATTCTACCACCCCACCTTTTACACAGGTATGCAGAAAATATCATACAAAGAACAGGCTTAGATTCAAAAGATGGAGGTGTGAAGATCATCAACAACCTAAGATATGCAGATGACACCATACTACTAGAGACTTGGAACAATTCTAAAAAAGGTCAAGAAAGAAAGTGCAAAGTTTCTTTATGTTGAACATAAAGAAATATAATGACCACAAATGATCTACATAAATTCAACGTAGATAATGAGGAAACCAAAATAAAGATCTTCCGTACCTTGGGTCAAACATTGAACAGAATGGAGACTGAAGTCAAGAAATCAGAAGACTAGGGATGGGAAAGGCAGCCATAAGAGAACTAGAGAACAACCTAAAGTGTAAAGATAAACAATTGAAGGCAAAGTTAGATTTGTCCAAGCCATCACCATGTACAGATGTGAAAGCTAGACAGGGAAAAAAAGTCAACAGAAAGAAAATAAACTCATTTGAGATGTGGTGCTGGAGAAGAGGGTTGAGGATACCATGAACAGCCAAAAAGACAAACAAATGGGTCCTAGAACAGATTAAACCTGAAAACTCCCTGGAAGCAAAGATGATGAAACAGATATAATTGTACTTTGACTACACATGAGAAGGCATGACTCACTAGAAAAGACAATAATGCTAGGGAAGATAGAAGGCAGTAAAAAGAGAGGTAGACTGCTTGCTAGATGGATTCTCAATCAGGGAAATCGTGGGCCTGAATTTACAGCATCTAAGCAGAGCAGTAGAAGATAAGGAGTCTTGGAGATGTCTCACCCACAGGGTCACCATGAATCAGGGCTGACTCGAGGGCAGTTATCAACAAGAAGACCCATTGAATCAACCTGTGTGTTGACTCACCATTCAACAATTGATTCAAGGGTTTATTCTTAACTGGGAAAATGCAACAGGATTCCAACCAGTGCTTCCAATCTTGTTTCTGAGCAGTGCGACTGCTACATTATGGGCATGTTCTGATCCTGATAGTGACTTTAAGTAGAACAAATCATATACCCTCCAACATTTCCCAGTTGAAGACTAAGATACATGTGGCCAAGTAACATCAGAGGGTGGTCAAAACGGCAACAGTTATTAAAGAAGGAGAACACACAAGCTGGGAGAGGCTGCAGTGGTTTGGTTTGCCTGAATCTACAGGGAAGAACAAGATTGCATCTTCACCTCTCCTATCTGCTGAGTTGATTAAGTACAAACTGCTTTTCACTTTGGACTCTGTTTGCAGCAATGGATGTAAGCTGAGGACAGAGTAGGACAGTGGGAAAAGAGAAAAAACTGGGACACATTAAAAGCAGCTGAAAGGATGACAGTAATTGGGACAGTTAGCGTACATGAAATCACAGTCCCTTGACTTTGTTTTTAATGCAGGACTATGGCTCATTCTAAAGAGAAAAGAAAAACGGTCTTTCTCTCTCTTACACATGAATGTCAAGAAGAAATAGAAACAGCAGGAGCCCAAGGCCTTTCACAGTTTGTTCATGAATATAAGTGGTGAGGGAAACTTGCTGAATTCTAATTCACATTATCTCAGACCAAGATAGTCACCAGCAGTCAAGGATAATGGTCTCTGGAATCCTGTTAGTGTCTTATGCTTTTGTTAAGTTCCCCTACAGAAATAGTAGGAACCTTTGTGTCCAATGCAGAATGACTGTATTTAGTTCAAGATTATAGAATCAGATTTGCACATGTGGTACAAGAGACATGGTTGTACATACAACAGCACAATTCATGCTAAAGTACTGAGTTCGTACTGATGTACTAACATGATCAACATCTACGGGGAGACGAATATCACAACCTTGGTAAAAAATCAGTGCTTCTCAATCTTTGAGCTTCCAGATGTTTTGGAATTCACTACCCAGAATCCCTGGTCTCTGGCCAAGTTGGCTGAGGCTTCTGGGAACTGAAAGCAAAAACACCAGGATGACCAAAATTTGATTGCTTGCAAACAAGCTTGTAAAATGTGGACTAAACAAGGTAACTGTTACAGGATTGTAACTGGTTGGACCGGCGCACCCAAAGGGTGCTCAACAATGGCTCCTTTTCATCCTGGAGAGAAGTGACCAGTGGGGTCCCACAGGGCTCTGTCCCGGGCCCAGTGTCTATTCAACATCTTTTCACATGCTGGATGACAGAATTGGGGAGCATTACTTATCAAATTTGCAGATGACACCAAATTAGGAGGAATCGTAATACCCAGAGGACAGGATCAAGATTCAACAGAATAGACTAGAAAGCTGGGCCAAAGCTAACAAAATGAACATTCAACACAGAGAAATGTATAGGTATTGCACTTAGGGCGGAAAATAAATAATGCACAGATATAGGATGGGTGACACCTGGCTGAATGAAACTACGTGTGAAAGGATCTAGGAGTCCAAGTAGACCACAAGTTGAACATGAGTGACAGTGTATGCGGCAGCTAAAAAGGCCAATGCAATTTTGGCTGCCTCAATAAAGTATAGTGTCTAGATCAAGCGAGTAATAGTGCCACTATATTCTGCTTTGGTCAGGCCCCACTAAATATTGTGTCCAGTTCTGGGCGCCACAAGTCAGAAAGGACATAGCATTGAAACTGGAGCGTGTCCAAGGAGGGCGACAAAAATGGTGAAGGGTTGGAAAACATGCCCTATGAGAACGACGCGGGAGCTGGGGTTGTTTAGCCTGGAGAAAAGAGGTTAAGAGGTGATATGATAGCCCTGTTTACAATATTTGAAAGGATGTCATGTTGAAGGGAGCAAGCTTGTTTTGCTGCTTCAGAGAACAGGACCTGGAACAATGGATGCAAGCTCCAGGAAAAAGAGATTCCACCTGAACATTAGGAGGAACTTCCTGACAGTAAGGGCTGTTCGACAGTGGAATGCACTCCTCTGTGAGGTGATAGAGCCCTTCCTTGGAGGTCTTTAAACAGAGGCTGGATGGCCATCTGTCAGGGATGCTTTGATTGTGATTCCTTGCCCTGGCAGGGGGTTGGACCTGGATGGCCCTAGTGGTCTCTTCCAACCTCTACGATTCTATGATTCTATGATTTAGTCGAACCAAACTTAGTGTTCACATGCGTGAAATTTATCATATACATTTAATACAGGATAAATCCAATTCCCCCAGAGTTCATTTCTGGGATCTTGATGGAAATGAAAATTCAGACCACTGGTACATCTAGAGTTGTGTTGTCTACAGTGGAGGATGGGACGTGCCCAGGTTTTCAAAAAGTGATTCAAGGTGAACCAATGCTACTTGAAATGAAAGATAAAATGACCCACTTCCATGTAAAGTCTTTCTTCAGAATTGGCTAGTGTCCTCCACCTCTCCCAAAAGCAGTTGGCTATCTCAGAGGGAACAAAGCAGCTGTTTAGCACAGAGAAGCTCCCTCTGCCTAATAGAAGGGCTGGCCTTGTCTAGTCAATACAGACAGTTGGAGAATGTGGTTTTGTTCATATTGTCAGGAGCATCCAGAACGCTAAGCCCCCATCCTGCATGGCTCGGTGTTGCATAGTAGTTCTGCATATCTACTCTATGCTGAGCCATTTAGTACCACCACTCCAGACAGACCATATTGCCACTGAAGCCCACCTCACATAACCATCCATGCTCTGAGTGATATCCCTGTAGCTAGATGTGAAGTGATTACATCTTCTACTGAGATCCACGAGGGTTATCTGGAGATCACAGACAGGATCAGTTTTTGAAAGACACTTTTGAAACACTGTTGACATGTTAAATTTTGGGTTACTAACAGGGGTGTAAGCCTCAACAAATTATGGTGAAAGAAAATCACATGGCTGTAATTGTAACTCATGTGGTGCCCCATGGTGCTGCTTTAGGCTTTGTTGTATGCATTTAACATTGTCTTACTTAGGTGTTTTTTGTCACAGGCAAGTGTGTTACTCACATGGATTCTTCAAGTAAATGTTTTGGGACTTTTTATTTTTTTTGAAAAGTGAGAATGCAGAATTACTTCATAAAATTATAATTATAACAGTAATTGACTACTTATGGCTAGGAACTATGTTGTTGTTGTTGTTGTTGTTGTTGTTTGCCTTCAAGATGACTCCAACTTATGGTGACCCTCTCAAAGGATTTGCTTGGCAAAAAAATTTCAGAGGAGGTTTGCCATTGCCTTCTTCTCAGGCTGAGAGAGTATGACCTGCCAAAGGTCAGTCAGTGAGTTTCCATGGCCAAATGGGGCTTAGAACCCTGGTCATAATCCAGTGCTCAGACCACTACACCATGCTGTCTCTATTCATGCAGAGAAACCTAAACCAATGGATAGTCCCATCCAGATCAGGTAACAGTAGATTCAATCAAATTGATGTATGGTAGGTTAACACTTATGTAAATCCCATTGCTTCAATGATTTTACTGTAATTGGTATTAACAACTGGATTTATGTCACAGAGTTCTTGTTCTTCCACAAAGCACAAGCCAACATCAAATCAACAGAATTTAATCTAGTTTATTCTCCAAAAAAAGGAGGAAAAATATGAAAACAAAACCAAAAGCGCAGTTCTTAACACCAGCCGTAAGTAAAATTTGTACAACCATTCAGTCTGTATCATAGGATGAAATAAATCTACATCTTGTCTTATTTTGGTGCTTTGAGTTATACATACAAACAACAATTACAAGAACTTGTTCACAATGCGTATAGGCCTGGACAAACTCATCGTGGCAAGAAGCGGAATGTCACACTGATTGCCTTGAAACTGTTCAGAAATTTCCCCCTTAATTCAGAGGCCCATAGCCTGGAATGAATGATTTGCCTACAACTTGGATTAATTTATTTTTTTAATGCATCAAAACAACTTGAGCCAGTAAGTGAAGAAAGAGAGAAAGAGAAAGAGAGAGAAGCAAAAAAACAAAACCCCACAACTGTCAGTTTGTCCATTTGCCAGTTTGACCTCGTTCCTCTCGAATTGTACCATGAATCACGTTTGTCTCAATATTTTGTTTGTGGTGCTTTGACCAAAAACTCCAAACTGTTTAGTTTTTTCTTTCCTTTTTTTTTACACAGCTAACCAGATGTCACAGTCTTCTCCAAAAATGTACATTATTTCTTACAATATAAGTTATACAGTGTTCTGCATCGATCTGCTTGGGACTGGGGTTTCAGGGCAGGGGGAAGAGGGATGGCAGGGTGCCCTGTTGTATCATCTTCACAGCACTAGAAACCCAGTTCAAGAGTGATTTTGTGTCCGTATGGTTTATTCACAAATGGGAATCCCAATTTGGTGGTGGAAGGAACACACTCGAGAGTGCAGCCAATGGTCACTTTTCCGTGAGACTGTTTGTTTTTATGCCTTCAAACCAACTTTTAAAAGTACTCCTTTTTTTCCTTTTTCCTTCTTAGTTTTTTTGTCTTTCTCCATCCATTTCCCAAGGGCTTTGAATGTTCAAAAATGCTCTCTCGCCAGCAATGAAGGCAAGTCCATAGAAAACGTCCTCTCATTTTGAGAACTTTAAAGGAAAAGCAATCAGGCAGGGAAGTCTCTATCTCTCTCTCTCTCCATCTCTCTCTTCCCCAGGCATGCTCTTAGCCCATGGCAGTGACCATACTGGATGGGTGGTGAGGTCCAAAAGACAGACTGGAAGGTGGGTGCATTGGGGTCGGCGTGGTGAGCATATGACCTGAATGGCTGAAGGGCGAAATGTGGCTGATGGAGGACATGTGTCTCGAGAGGGCGGCCGGGTTGAAAGAGCTGCTCTTGGGGAAATCGTCCAAGCTGTCATGAATCTTTTTGCACTTTTTCGACTTGCTAGACATTTTTCGGTTTCGGGTCTGGATGCCTTCCTTCTTCATAGTCAGGGGTCTGTTAATCTAAACAAAAATCAATTAATTTTTTTGTGGGGTTGTCGCGTCTCCATCCCTGCTTTCCCCAAAAACCTCATAACTCCCTCTAGACATTCCCTTTCATTCCAGCGTTTCTCAGATTAAAGCCAGGACATGTGCAGGCAAGCAACAGCAAAGGATGATCAAGATAACAAATGAGGAACACAAAATGAAAGGTTGCAGAAGTTTGCTTTTGCCAGGGCCAACTGGGAAGAGCACAATTCCACTGTCTCCTCTCCTTTCCCTCTCTTCTGAATAAATAAAATATAAATTGCTTTTGTACTTTGCAGAAACTGAAGTAAGCTGAAGAGAACGAAGGGAGAAAGGAAGAGGAAGGGAGAAAACTGGGACATTTCAAAAACCAATGAAAAAATGGAATGACAGAAGGTTAATCAGGACTGATCCTGACAAAGCAGGATAGTTGAAGGGCATGACACAGTACACTGAAATACCACTGTTTTTCTCTGCAGTCCTTCTCAAAATGGTGATAGGAGGTGATATGGTGTTCCTTCCTACCACCATTTTGAGAAGGACAGCAGGCAAAAATGGAAGCATTTGGGAGCAGCATTGAATTCTTGGGTGCTCATGTGGGTGGAGCGGGGGTATGTTTGTGTTTCTATGCCTTTATGCATTGTTTGGAGGCAAAAAAGTGCATGAAAATCATGCCCATTTTTTTAAAGAGAGAGGGGTTGGAGTCTTTGGAGACCAGAAAAGTGATGTCCAGGGACCACATGCAGCCTACCCCTGCTCAAGAGAATGGGTGGCTCTCTTGTAACCCTCCATAAGTAGCTGGACTGCAGCTCACAGCATCCATCACCATTGCTTGTGTTGGCTAGGGATGATGGGAGCTGCAGTCCCACAGCATCTGGAGAACAAGTGTTCTGGCTCTTTTTTAGGAGGCTATTATGAAGAAAGGACTGGTTCCAGGCTAACATCAAAATGCATTCTGTGAATCAGCTCCTACGTTATCCCTTTGTGAGAGGCAGATAACATGGCAGTGGCCATAGTGAGATACAAGGCGCCATTTTAAAATCTGCCATAAAGGCCTGAGGTAAATTTACCTCAAAGACCTATGGGAAATTAAAATGGTGCCCTCTCAGGGCATCACCAGTTCTTTGTTTTCAGCTTAATGTGACTGTTGAGCTGATTCCATTGGTTCAGTCCATCTGTTGCAAACTATGTCCTGCTATTCTGTAACGCTTATGCCCAAAACAGAATAAAAGCATATAGAAATGGATCATCTGAGCCAAAAAAGCACCAGATAAAATCTGGTACACTGAGCTGCAATTATTCGAATGCTTTTGGGGGAAATACAGATGTTGTGACTAACATAAAGAGGCAGAAATGAAATTAATCAGAATGAAAGGAAAAGAATGAGACTGAGGCAAGCAGGGCATAAATATTCTGAAAAAATAAATAACATGCATATTTAAAGAGTTCTGAATAAAAAAAGAAGCTCCCTCAAACATAGAAATGAGATTTCTTGCCACATTTTAAGGTACAGTGGGTCCTTGGTATCAACTGGGCTTTGGTTCCAGGACTCCCTGTGAATACCAAAATCAGTGGATGCTCAAGTCCCATGAAATATAATGGCATAGTAAGATGGTGTCACTGATATAAAATGGCAAAATCAAGGTTTGCTTTTTGGAATCTATGTACTTTTTAAAATATTTTCAAGCCAGAGATGGCTGAATCCATGGATTAAAAATCCATGCATACAGAGGGTCAACTATAATACCATTTAAAGAACTCTTCATCCTATACATACTGAAACACAGAGTAGACTATTATCTAAAAGTATCTTTGCACCTATATCTGAACACTGACATAAGCAAAGGACCTAAAAGCTGGAGCTAGAAAGTCCCTCAAGATTGACATATTAATATCTGCAATGCCTACTTCTTAATACAGTATTCCTATTAATAGGATTGCATTAGCTGCCCCGATTGCATTTTGCAGAGAGGCGGAATATAAATACATTTTATTATTATATTATTATTACCTAGAGTTGACCCATCTTTCCTTCCTTTCTGCTGATCTCTAGACTGGCCTTCTCCATGAGCATTCCCTACCTATGTCTTCCACCAGCTTCTAGCAACTCTGTAGAACCCTCAAAATTATCATGAAAAAGGGGGCAGAAGAGAAAAGGTTTCCTTCACCAAACAAGCCCAAACCGTTCTGTGTTCCAATCAGAACATTGAAATATTATTTAGTGGGGCACAATTCCTATAATCCCTCACTATCATGCTATCTGGAAAAACTGGGGAGCTATAATCCAGAAAAGTAACTTTTCCATGCTCCAGTTCAAACTCAGCCTCCTCCCCTGGCCCAGCACTCTCCAGATGGGCTGAATTGCAGTTCCTATCACCCCCAGCTAATGGATGAACTAGCTTGGCTGATGGGAGTTGTCTTCTAACACATCTGGAAGGTAGTGAAGGAGGTTGATGTAACCCAGATGATGCTGGGTTTTTTTGCAAGGAAAATTAAAACCTGGAGGATGTGGTTTCTTAATATGCTTCATTCTCAACTTGAACTTGCCCAAATTTGGCCGAGTGCTTATGAGACATCATAGGCCAGTACAGAGACCTTCCCATTAGCCACTAACTCTGTTTTTCAACTGGTGAATCATGTCCAAAACCTATAGCGTTTCATAGGAGTGGCACCCACATTATTTTGCTGTTCATGTTGTTGTCTTATTTATTTTAATGGTAAGAATGAGAAAGCTTCTACCCTCCAGCTGTCATTGGGCTGCATATCCCAGCAGCCTTGGTCAGCATAGCCAGTGATGAGCAATGCTGGGACATGCAATCCAACAAGATCCAGAAGGTCATGGGTTCCCTATCCTTGTGTGAAGAGAAAAGCAGAGAGAAAAAAGAGTATCCCCTCCAACATTTCACAGATGAAAATTATGTGTGTGGTCAAGCAACATCAGAATGTGGTCAAGATGGCAAAAGTTATTAATAAGGAAGAACATACAAGATAGGAGAGGGTGGAGCAGTTTGATTTTGCATGAGCTAACACCTTCCTCCCTCCTCTCCTCTTTTCCATGCTGAGTAAATTCAGTGGAAACTACTTCTTGCACTTTAAACTCAATTTACCTGAGGTAAACCAAAGACAAAAGGGGAAAGTGAGAGGAGAAGAGAGAAACTGAGACATTTTAAAAGCAGCTGAAAAAGTGGGACAATAGAGGATTAACTGGGACTGTTCCTGCCAAATTGAGAGAGAAGGTATGAACCAGGAAAAAACCAAGGGAGAAGTAATATGGCAAAATGATTTCTACCAGGTCACTATTTGTTCATCCAAACCAGTGCAATTCTGTTCATGTTTACTGAGACATAAACCTTGTAGAAAAGTTGGAAGGGGTAATGACTAAGGTTGGATTAAAGTTGCTTTTGACCATATGCACTGGAAAGTGCTGCATGATCTGCTTGTTATGTTCATCTCTTCTATACTGAATTTGACTCCATGTTACAGTTTGAGTCTCCCTTATCCAAAAAAATTGGGGCCAAAAATGCTTTGCATTTCAGAGTTTTTCGGATTCTGAAATATTTGCATTTGCACAACCAAATTCTAAACATAAAATTCATTTACTTTTTGTGCACATCTTATACATACACATAGCCTGAAGGTAATTTTATACACACTATTTTAATAATCTTGTGCATGAAACAAAGTTTGTATACACTGAACCATTTGAAAGCAAAGGTGTCACTATCTCAGCCACTCATATGGACAATTTTTGATTTTGGAATATTTCAGATTTTGGAATTCCAGACAACAGAAACTCAACCTGTATTAAACTCTGCTTTAGGCTTTTGATGTAGTCTTTGAGTAGTACCAGAATTCAACTGACAGTGGATTTAAAAAGCCTAATGGCTGGCTCTATTCATAATCTAGCTGCTTGATCATATATTTTTAAGTAGTCAAAATAGTAAAGATATTAAAACAGGATATCTGCAAGGCCACCTCCTTTAATATGAGCCAGCCCAAACTTTGAGATGCTAAGTGGAGGCCTTCTTCATGTCCTCCTATCCCACACAGCTAGATTGGTGGGTAACTGTGGCAGGGCTTTCTCTATAGCAGCACCCTGAATGTGAAACTCTCTTTAACATCATTCCTTCAGAGTTTGTGTTGTTTCATGTGATCTTTAGCTCTTAAAACCAGAGGCAGTTGCACTGTTTGTTTTAACAATCTTTGGTTTTAAAATTATTTTTAAGGAGTGTTTTCAATCTATTTTTAAAGGGTTTATTCATGCATTTAGTGTTTTTATGCATTGTACCTCATCTTGGGGCACTGAGAGGCTTTAAATTATTTCAATAAATAAATGTAAATGCTTTGACTAAATAAAGACAGACAGATGGAGATAGCAGATGGAGCCCAGGAACAGCATACCTTCTACTTGTTCTGATTTAGCAGGGAAAGTCCCCAAAAATCCATTGTAATCCGTTTTTCAGCTCCTTTTAAAATGTCTCATTTATTATCTGTTCCTCCCACTTTCCTCCTTGGTCCTCAATTTATTTCCACTGCTGCAGACTGAGGTGCGATACAGACCGCCATAGAATCATAGAATCGTAGAGTTGGAGACCACAAGAGCCATCCAGTCCAACCCCCTGCCATGCAGGAAATCTCAATCAAAGCATCCCCTACAGATGGCCATCCAGCCTCTGCTAAAAGTCCTCCAAAGAAGAACACCTTTAAAGCGGTATACTCACACCAATTCTAGGGTTAGGGACCGCATGGCAACCGCACGGTCCCTAACCCTAATGCATGCCGGTGGTGCAGTAATGGCGGCATCCCATGTACATGGGTGCCGCCACTATGACGTAATAGACACATAGCGTCCGCACATTGCACCATGCCAGTTACATCATGAGTGCACCATTGGCACACTCATGACATAACTATGGTGGCGCAAAAAGTACCCATTTTATCTGGGTTCTTTTGACTCCGGAGAGACAGCACACAGTTTGGGGGCTGTGCCATCCCTCCGGAGTAAAAACAGGTGGTGGAAGGCCACCGTTTCTCGGCAGTCTGTACTGCTCCTGAGTTCAAAGGACTGAGATCAAAGTAGTTTGCATTCCATTTAATTCAGAAGGGGGAATGGCGAGGGAAAGTGGAATTTTGCCCTTCCCAGTAAGCTCCAGTAAAAACAAACTGCTGCAGACTCTCCTAGCTTGTATGTTCTTCCTTATTAATAAGTTTTGCCATCTTGACCATACTGTGAGGTTGCGTGTTCACATATATCCAAGTTTTCATCTGTGAAATGCTGGAAGGTATGAAACAGCATCTATAGGAGACGAGTAACCCACTTTTTTAGTATCAGTCCCTGAAAAAGGTAATATTTTTGTCTTAAGAAAACCATCAGATGATTCATTTCATTGTATAGGTGTTGGAGTGAGATTTTTGTTTTTCTTTTAATCACTCTAGAGAGGAAACAGAGGGGAAAACAGCAAGAGGGCATCTAAAACAGGTTTAAGTCGGAAATGACTTAATGTATTCAGAAAAGCTACCACCATCTAACCCCAAAAGTCTTCAGAAGGGGTTTAAATGAAAATTTTTGAGGAAGGACTCTGCCTGTGGTGACGTAAAAGGAAATAACAACTAAAAAAACTACAAGGGACATCAAAGCAGAGCAACTGAAATCAGCCTCTCCCTGCATCATCCAGTTGTATTATTCTAATGCCTAGCAAGGAATAAAAAAAATGGCATGGAATCATAGAGTTGGAAGAGACCACAAGGGCCATCCAGTCCAGCCCATGTCCTTAAAATGTCTCTTCATTAGGGCTGCTATGATCCAAGATGACTATAATCTGCTCTTGTTTGACAGGTTCTTTCTGAAATGCCCGTGCCTCTCTTCAGCTACCTTTACACCAAGTTATGTGATGGCAATCTACCTGACATCATACACAGGAAGAGCAAACTCATTTTCTGACTCTCAGCCCTTACACAGCTAAAACAGCACTGACAAGACTGGAGAGTGAAGTATGAGTTTCACCCAGGCCAGATGTTCTTCACCTCTAGATATAAACCTCTACCAGCAAACTTCAATTCAAGATGCATTAGTTCAATGAGCAACGCACATGTGGATTGAAGTACATTGTATCCAACCATTAGGAGCCCTAAGGAAAAGCTGACAAGATGAGTTTTGCAGTTAATTTGACTTTGCCATTGCATTTGTATATTTAATTTAATAAATTAAAAAGAAAATAGGAAGAAGGTAGCATAGCTTAATTGCAGAGGCATTAATGAAAGAGTTACCATCTCACTTACATTGTGGAGCTTGTAATATAGCCCACAGGCATTGCACACTGGATCGCCATTGGCGTTCCTCCTCCACAGGGTTGTGGTGGTGGTCTGGCAGTTTGCGCACGATGTTCCTGCCCTTCTTGCAGCTGACTAAAGAGAAAAGAGAGAACACAACCACATCATAAAGCCATCAGAAAGTGGACTCTTCAAGACTGTGAAGTCTGGGTGTATGTCCAGAGTGCAAAACTAAAGCCATCCCAAAGATCCATTGCAAGAAGCAAGACAAAACAAGACTCAGTGCAATCACGGTATAGTTGTAAACATCTATATTGGATCTGAATGTAGGCTTAACCTAAAGCAGACCCATTGAACTTAATGAGACATAAGTCGGAACTCATTGGTTTCAGTGAATTTATTCTAATGATGAGTAACCTATTTTATGCATCAGGCAGCATTGTATCAAAGGAACGTGAGGCTGATGTCGGTTGCATTTTTATCAGCAAAAGCCCCACTGATTAAATAAAATTAAAAACATATATACATCAGCTGTTATTCCTACATCATGCAAAATTTATTGTTATCACTGATGCTATAATTCCTATGATAACACAACAAATATAAGAACGTCTCCCCATTATTTTTCCATCTACATGAGAAAAGAATTCCTAAATACAAGCAGCACAAAAAAAAAAGATTCAAGAACATCAGGAACACATGAAGTAACAAGACAGATAATAGTCCTTTTTTGAATATGTGCAGTACATTTTTCTTATGCCAAATGACCACTGTAACAAGCCCTTGCTCACATAACAGGGATGAGATACACCATCCATGTGAGACAATGCCAAGTGTGAAACATTTTTTCCCCCTCTCATTTTAGAAAGCCAATTTTTGATACTTTAAGACACCATTTGCCAGGTTGTTCTGGCCCAAATATGTTAGACTAGAAATCCCATCATCTCCAGCATCAATTGAAGATAGGCTTTGCTGTAAGTGGTGGGAATCATAGGACAACACATGTGGAGGGTAGCATGTTGTATTAAGATGTCACTGACAAGTCCTCCGGACCATTTTTGTTCAGTTGCCTTAGTGAGATGTGTCCATTTTCATATAGTGTTTTTTCTCAACTCTAAAAATATTTCCCATTTATCCCACCAAATACTGTTTATATCCATTTTAGAGATAGGTGGCTGAGTGAGAAGGTGTTGCATAAGGCCAGCTAGTAAGTTGCTTGGAGATCGGAACAATAACAGTTTAGCTAACGGCTAAACCCTTGGCTGCTACCTTAGAGCAACCTGTTCTCACTCTCTAACAAAATATTGACTCTTATTGCATCACATTCCAGAAGGGAAATAGTATTTAAGTGACAAGCTTCTTCACTGGCCTACTATCTGCCTTCCAGCTTTTCAGCTTGGTTTAAAAGCTAATTTAATGCTCTAGCCATGCCAAGGAAACATGGTGCTATATCTACCATAGGTTTAGTTCAGCTTCTGTTTATCCCATTTTAATGCCACTTAGAAGATGCCAGGGATATATACAGTATTCTGAATAAACGGACCTGCAAAAAAATATTGCAGTGTAGGGCACCACTACTGAGAATACTCCAATCCTCCTGCCAGCCAGTTTTCTTCCTCACCACTCTCTAATTCTGTGGCCCCTGAGCATGCACAGTGTAAATTTAGCTCTTCAGGACTTCCTCTCCCTCCTAAAGATTTCTTTGCCCTAAAAGATTGTTTGTACTTTTGTAAAAACTGAGGTTCCCTTGCATCTGCTGATATACCTTCCAGCCATTATCTGAAGGCTACTGTTTGCACTGCATGAGAACTGGCACTTAAAGCATGAAGATTATTTATATCAAACATGGGCAACTACTAGGGGACATCTAGGAGACATTTGTAGCCTTCCCTTTATCTTACTAAGTCACAAACCTGTTGTGACTCCCAAAATTTCTTAATTAAATTGTCAAGCTGAATTTATAAAGTAAGTAAAGTAGGTGCCTTCAAGTAGTGACCTCATGAATTTAGTAGGATATTGTTAGGCAAAGAATACTAAGAAGCGATTTGCCACTGTTTTCCTCTGAAATATAGCCTACAGTGCTTGGTGCTCCCTGGCAGTCTCTCTTCCAAGAACTAATCGGACCTAATGCAGCTTAGTTTCCCAGATCAGATGGGACCTGACACTTTCAGAGTATATAGGCCAAAGGTATATTAGCAATATTTCATAACTTAGAACATAGTATTCACACCCAATGGAATTTTGGCATATCACGGAATACAGACACCCTCCCCAACACTTCAAGACACATATATGTGATTGGTACAAAAACATCAATTGCATAGCCTCCAATTGTCCTAATTTGACAGGGACAGTCCTGATCAATTCTCTGTCATTCTGATTTTTCAGTTGCTTTTAAAATGGCTCAGTTTCTCTCTCCTCCTCTCACTTTGTCCTCAGCTTACTCAGCTGCAAACTTTGTTCCAAGAGCAAAAGTAGTCTGCACTCAGTCAACTCTGCAAGGTGGAGAGGAGAAGGCAAAGTCTTACCCTTCCCAGTAACGTCAAGCAAAAGCAGCTGCTGCAGCCTCCTCTAGCTTGTGTGTTCTTCCTTGTTAATAACTTCAGTCATCTTGATCACACATTGATGTTGTTTGGCTACACATGTCATTCTTTTCTTTGACAAAATGCTGGAGAGTATGCATTTGTTCCCCATAAAAGTACCATAAAGATCTTGCACTTACTAGATAAGATACCTACAATGCAAGGGGTATCTGTCCTTAAGAATACCACAGAGGCTGTTTTTCAACTTTAAGTCCATTCATCATTAGCTAATTACTGAATTTAACAGAACTCATTTCCATATCATGAAAATGTGGCTACAATCACTCCCGGCAAAGCATGATTAATAATTTCTTTGGAGCACCTGTAGAAATCTATCACATTGCACTGACAGTATTGACACAACCAATGTTCCCTTACAGACTAGACCTGCACAACACATGAAGCTGCCTTGAATCCTATCTAGCCACTTTGAATCCCACTGTGGGAAAAAGGCAGGATAGATATTCAATAAATAAATAAAATGATCCACCAGGCTAAAACACATATCATCAACAGCAATGTACAGGAAACTACCAAGGATACATTAACCTTAATTTGACAAACACTCAAGTTGGTGAATCCTAGAAAAAGGGTCAATGTATCACAGCAACACAGAAAAGTACCCTTTCCTAAGTTCCAGTATGGTCTACCAGGGTGGTTTTAGCCTTTAGATGCCAACCCTCAGAAGCCTCAATCACCATGAGCAACTGTCATGGATACTGGGAGCTGAAGTTCAAACCAACAGGAGAACCAAAGCAGTATTCCACCTGCTCCATTCTAGCCAGAAGTTGCTTTGCTAGTCCTTCGGCAGAGATGGTTCCCATGAATTCTAACATGCAAAGTACGCTCAAATCTACTAAAGTTCATGCTACTAACTTCTTTCATTCAGTTAGTTTCAAAGTACTACAGGCGGCCCTCCCTATCCACAGATTATTTATCCATGGATTCAACCATCTACACTTGAAAATATTCAAAAAATATGTAAATTCCAAAAGAGAATCCTTGATTTTACCATTTTATATAAGGGACACCATGTTACTAGGCCATTGTATATAATGGGACATGAGCATCCATGGATTTTGTTATCCACAGGGAGTCCTGGAACCAAACACCAGCTGATACTAAGGGCCTACTGTGCAAAATCTCTTTGTATACAGATGTCTCATAGAACTGCTACCCTTTCCCCAGTCTCTGACAAGGGGACCAATCTCAAGGCAAGCAGTACTAGGAGAACACAATGTTTGTTTTTTACATGCTTGTTTGCTTTAAAGTGTGAGCACCCATCTCCACCCATTCCCAGCTGGTGCCAATGCTCTCTAGCCCAACACAAAGGTGTCTGTATGTGTGTTGCACTTGTGCAGCACTGACACACCAAAAGGCTAGGACTGAGGAGAAGTGACTGGGAAGACAGCCAGTGGGTGCTGTTTGGAGCTAGGTAGGAAGTGAAGTGCCAGTGTTTTGGCTCATAAAACACTGGCACTCCACTTGTCATACAAGACCTAGCATCAGCATTGCTGAGTCTTGAGAAACCTTTCCAGTGACTAGCAGTGAGTCTTCCACAAGCCCAGCAGCAATTTAGGAGGAAAAATATCCCTATGTTGTGCATACTATAGATATAACTATGTATGAAGCCATGTATTATTACTACTATTATTATTATTATTATTATTATTATTATTATTATTATTATTATTATTTCTTACCCACCTCTCCCCATGAATCAAGTAGGGAATGAGGAGTGGCTTAGGGAGCTGGATATATTTAGCCGGAAGAAGAGAAGGTTATGAGGTGACATGATAGCCATGTTTAAATATTTCAAGGGATATCATATTGAAGATGGAGCAAGCTTGTTTTCTGCTGCTCCAGAAACAGAGCAATGGATTCAAACTACAGGAAAAGAGATTCCACCTAAGAAAGAACTTTCTGATGGTAAGAGCTGTTGGACAGTAGAATACATCACTGTCTTGGAGTATGATGGAGTCTCATTCTTTGGAGGGTTTTCAACTGAGGCTGGGTGGCCATATGTCAGGAGTGCTTGGATTGTGTCTTCCTACGTGGCATGGGGTTGGACTGCATGAGTAGTCAGTCACTCACACACTCAGAAGCACCTTTCACAACACTTCTGGGTTTTCCAACTCTATGATTCTATAATTTAAGTGCTGGAGCAGAAGTAGGCATAAAGCAGCCCATGGACAGCATGCGGCCCCTAGATCCCACTTTTGTGATCCCTGGTGATATGGATGCAGCATCCACTGGAATGCTGAGGCAGTCCCCAACTGATCCAAGAAAGGCATACAGAACCTGGTTAAGGCATGCAGCCAGAAAAATGCTTGCTAGCCACTTTTGGGCTGCAAACGTTGTCAAACTGGATATGAGAGCAAGGACAGGTTACTAACACTCACACTCTAGCTATGAAGGAAACAGATCTTGAGCAGAGATTGGGGATAGGAAGATAGTTTCTAGGTTTTCAAAATCTTGATGTCATATGATGTGATATGGATGATCTGACACAGGACTGGTATTTTCAGGATGGTGTGGCTGTACACATGTATCCATATTTTAGGTGTTTGAGTATATTAATTATATCACATAGCTTTTCTGTTCAAAGGCCAGCAATGTCCAACTTTTAAGACATTACCATTTTTAATACCCAATTTTGGGGGAGGGGTGTTGCTTGTTTTAATCCCTTTGGTGGAAATTTGGGGCAGTAATGTATTGATCTAACATTACATAATAAATTAGCATTTTCAAACGCTGGTTCCTCCTTTGCAATTTTGGATTGATTGATTAATTGATTGGACAGTCTGTCACTCTGTCTGATCGATCAAACCTCTGACTGACTGATTGAACAGAATTTTGTGCTGCCTCCTTTTCGCTCCATGTTTACCAAAAGATATCTTCAAGTTCATGTGGGACTATAGCCCAGTGCTAGAGCACAAGTTTCATGCAGACCCTTTAAGCCACAGCTTTGGAAAAGTTACCTTACATAACTTGGGCTACAGCTCCCCAAATCCATGGTCATGCTAGCTAAGAAATAATAGGAGGCATAGTCCAAAAAGGTAATTTTCCTGAGTTCTGTTTCTAGCTAGGTGAGTCACTTTGTGGGAAACCTTTTATTATTACTTTGTTGTGTTTCTCTAGTATAACCTGCTTCCCTCTAGATGGTTTGGATGACAACTTTCATAATCTCTGACCACTGCCCAGGCTTATAGCAACTGATGGAAACTACAACTGATGGAAACTACCCATGTTGGATCAGGTTGCTGTAGTGGCTGAAAGAGGCTGTGTCTCTTTTTAAAAACCTACTGGGTTTTTTATATCTATTATCTCCAATCTGCAGATTTTTCCTGGGAAGTCAGCTCTTGCAATTAAAAAGAAATGCAAGGAGGGAAAATACATCAAAAACAAAAGCCAGGAGTGCATTTATTTCCCACAAAGTATTTATTTGGGGGGTTCCCCCTGTTTTCTTTTGTTTTTTTTTTTTTTTTTTTTTTTTTCAGGAACAGAACAAAGTCATCTCTCTGTTAATTAGGGTTAGAGCAATGTTTCTTTTAAAGAAAACAGCCGGGATAAATTGAGGTGGCACCTAACCTTCTGCTTGTGATTTGTGTGAAGGGGAAATGGCACCCAGCCAGGAAAATCAGACTGCTTTCTCCAAAGAGGGATTAGAAATGTCCTCTTTGTTTTCTATTGTGGTGGCACATTGGTCTTCCTTAGAACTCTGGTTTACACAGATGTCAAGTCCACCTGAATGAACTTCTATTAGACTTTCTAGCCAGGAGAACTCCAGAAAGCCAAGAACTCTACTGAACTTAGAAGTACACTAGCATTTTGTGAACATGAGAAATTGTTTCATACTACAGTGGGCCCTCCATATCCTCTGGGGTTAGGGGCACAAAACCCCCATGAATATGGGGGGAAATCAAATAAAAAACATGTGGTTTTTTCCTGAGAGAACACCTCTCAAAGAATCTCTGCGTCCTCCCATGCAACTCTACGGCCAACATCCAACAGCGGTTGACCATAGAATTGCACTGGAGGACCTACAAATGCCTAGAGAAGTGTTTTCTCTAGAAACCTCTAGACCCTTTACTGTGCAGCTATGGTCAACTTCTGGCAGAGTTGGGTTGGAGGACCTAGAGATTCCTAGAGAGAACATATTAATCAAATCTGCATAGAATCAAAGCTGCAAATGTGAAAGACCAGCTGTAATTCAGATGTATCTGCCTATCTGGTCCAGTATTAGGGTCACCTGATCCTTAGTCACCAGTTTGGAGAAAGTGGGAGACAAGGATGGAAATTGATTTGTTGTGGCAACTCACAAAGACTCTCAAAGGGGCTCTCTGTATTTACTAAATTTGTTTCCTCCTCCCATCCCTGTTTTGGGAACCAGAGCTCACCCTCCCCACTGCTCTGCATTCACCTTCTGGCTACAAGCTGGAAGGTTAAATTAAAGGTTTCTTCTCCAGTCTTTCTCGTTTCTGGGAACAGCCCCTTAGCTAAGATTTCTGTCTTAATTTCCAAATAGGAAAATATACACAGTGTGTGTTGTGTGTACATGTGCATGCTTGAATGACAAGCTGCAAGTAACTGTGTTTGCCATTTAATGCATAATGTTAAACGACGTGGCTGGGGCCATCTCTTGGTCTCAGTTTTGGCCCAAAAACTTCAGTGCCAAGAGTGAACCTGAACTGCTAACTCTTCCCAGTATTACAATTAGGAACCATTTCCTTTTTTGGACTATAAATCTCAGAATCCTCCAGCCAGCAGTACTGCGGTAGTAGTAGTCCAAAAAAGGAGGCAATTGCCTACTCAAATCTACAGCAGCTCCTTGAGATTTCTCACTGGCACTTAGGAAGAAGAGAGCTGGTCAGCTAACTTCTAAATTAAAACAAGTATAGGGATGGTATAAACACCCTTCACCATGTTGGTCCCAATCCAGATTGAGACTACATGGGTGAAGAATCTCAACCCATGAAAGGGGCCTTGGTGCATTTCTTTTCTTTATTTTTATGGCATGTTCTGGACAACCATGGTTGATGCTTAATACATCTTGCTTAGTTATCTCACCAAGGTTTCTCTTGGTAATATCACCAGGGGCTGCCTCTTCTGAAATCATATGGGGTTGTCCATAGGTCTCCAGTTTTGGAACCAGAATCTGAGAGTCTGGGACAGTCCTGACACGGCTATCTGAGCTATGCATGCTTTTCACAATACATAAATTTTCACAATGCACAACGTGCATTTAAGACCTTTGTCCCCTGAACTATATCAGGCAGCTGAGTTTCTCTGCCAATTTAATATCCCACAATGCCTCTGATACATCAGCAGTCTGGAAACTGGGAGAAATCTGAATGGCCAGCTTCCTACAACAACATACCAGAAGAAGTGTGCTTGCTGAATCCCCAAATTAGCCAGGTAGGACTGTGAAAATGTGCTCTTAACTGCAATCCTAAAAGGTTGCTGCCAGAAGTGTATATGACATTCAGCTAGATGGAATAAAGGTCTGGCTCAGGATAACTCAGTTTTCTATTTACCTGGGCTAGACTGTTGCAGCAGAAACAACAGAGTCCTATGATGTCAGGGAGGATCAGAACTAGGCACAGGCAAATTCCAGATCACGCAATAATTTCTAATGATGGCCAGTACTGGATTTATGCACAATGCTTCCTCTGATTATGAGGGACCATAAATACGAAATCTACATAAAGATTTTTGTACCTTGGCTCAAACATTGATCTAAACAGAAGAGACTGCAGTCAAGAAATAAGATGAAGCCTGGGAATGGGAAGGATAGCCATAAAAGAACTAGAAAAGATCCAAAAATGTAAACATATACAACTGAGCATTAAAGTTAGAATTGTCCAAACCATTATATTCCCCATCACCATGTACCGATGTGAGAGCTGGACAGTGAAGAAAGCTGACAGAAAGAATATCAACTCATTTGAGATGTGCTGGACAGTCAAAAAGACAAACAAAATGGGTCCCTGAACAGATTAAACTGGACCACTCCCTGGAAGCCAAGATGATGAAATTTCAGGCTGATGTACTTTGGCCACATCATGAGAAGGCATGACTCACTTGAAAATGAAATAATGCTAGGAGAGGCAGTAAGAAGACCAGTGGAAGACTTGTAGTCTTAGAGATGTCTCATCCATAGGGTCACCATGAGTCGGGGATGACTCAAGGGCAGTTAGCAACACAAATATAACCTTCCCTACAAAATTAAATTTTCTGGTAATAGCATGTGGCCTCTTACATTTTACATAGCTTAAGGGGCCTCATCCCTTTGTAGGGATGAACCTACAAAAATCACAGAAAGAATTTAGCACAGTCAGGTACCCATGGGAACAGCAGCCTTGGGTTTCATATGGCTCCCATTTTGCAGATGAGAAAGATGCATCTAAAAGGTGTGTGCATCCCATCCTCTACTGAAAGCAGCATTACAGTAGGCTAAGGGGTAGGATGGACCATGCTGAGATTTATTTCATCCCAATTTTCCTCCACAGTTCCCCCCTCCCACCCTCAGCTTCATTTAAAGTTCTTTCTCCAAACAGCCTTGTAACCCATCCAAAACATTTAGAGAAACAGATGTAGAAACAAACAAATGTCCCATTCCCTTAGGGCCAAACGACACGGTACACGCAGTCATGTGTAAATTTCCTCCAACTTTTTAACTAATAAAAAGCAGCTGTAGGGGAGATGGTGTTTTTGAACAGAGCAAGGGGAATGGCTGGTTAACCCTTCTCCCTTCTACCTGTTTTTTACTCATTGTTGTCCCCAAGCAAGCTATCCCCCCACTCCCCACTAAGGAGAAAAGATAGTGGGCTCTCCATATCTTTTCCTTCCATATAAAGAAAGGCAAAAGGGTGAAGAGTAAGGTCAACAGTGAACCCAGGAAGAGATTGATTCTCCTTTTGCACTAAAACTAGCCACTTGCCTCTGATGAATCGGAAAAATGAGAGCGTCACAGATTTTATCTAATTAAAAAACTTCATAACAATAATAAATAAATTGTGAGTGTCATAAATAAATAACAAGATGAGTGCTGCATTTTTCTTTTATTTGTATGAGTTTTTACATTGTGCCTTAAATGGTTTGCTCTTTTCCTTGTTTTAATGTTTTTTGGTCTTAATTGTAAACTGCCTGGAATTACAAAGGAATCTTGTGGCACTTTTGAGACTAACTGAGAGAAAGATGTTTGTAGCATGAGCGTTGGAAGACTCAGTCTAGTACATCAGATGCAACCGAGTCTGACTTGATGGCGAACAATAGAATGTAAACCATTAAATCAAATAAATACATGAATCTAATTTGACTGTTGAGCACTGCCAGACCAAACTGATGACTTACATTTGGGTCATCACGGAACCTTCATGACACTTCACACCACACTTCATGAAAAGTGCAATCCTTGGGTGCATCTGCATGGTAGAAATAATGCAATTTAACTGCTGTGGCTCCATCCTACAGAGTCCTAGGATTTGTAATTTTCTGAGGCCCCAGCACTCTTTTGACAGAGAAGGCTAAAGACCTTATAAAACAGCAAATCCCAGGATTCCATAGGATGGAGCTACAGCACTTAAAAATAGTGTCAAACTGCATTAATTCAACATGCATCCCCTTGTTCAGCAGTTGTTGGATAGGGAAACAATGAGACACTCTTGGGATGGGAATTGGGCAGCTCTCTACATGTTATTGAATTGCAACTCCCAGCATTCTTCACCACTGGCAATGCTGGCAAAACCTGCTGGGAGTAGCCATCCAACAACATCTTGTAGGCCACACAATCTACCCTTGACCTACATCCCCAATGCAATAAGCTATCCATGCCCCTGAATCCAGCAGTTTTTCCATGTTTTAGGCCAAGAAGGGACAAAGCCTCCAGAACCAACCATCCACCTACAATCAGGCTGTTCTAATGTTTTAAAAAATCTGTTATTCAAAACCAAAAATTGGATGTCCTGTTTGTTCTAGGTGTTTTGTTTGGAGGGATGTTATTTTTGACTGTCTACATGGCCTTCAGTGGGTACCATGACAGAATGTCAGCTCAGATGGCAGAAAAATGGTATGAGGCCTGCCACAGTAGCCCACTTCTTTGTGATGCTTTTCTTTACATTTCTACACAACCAAGAGAAAATGAACTGTGGAATAAAACTCACTCTGACATGTTTAAGTGCAACAAATGTAATCCAGGAGAGCTGCTTCTTTGGGGAGCATTTGAGAAATCCATACCATCCAGCATTGCACCAATAAAATCCAAGATGTTTGTAGCCAAATAGCATTGGAATGTAGTCAGAGTGGCTACAGTTATTAATGAGGAAGAACACAAGAACAACACACAAACAAGAAGAAACTGCAGCAGTTTGTTTTTGCCTGAGCCCATTGGGAATGGTAAGATTCCACCCCTCCTCTCTTTCCTCCCAACTGAATTGAGTTCAAACTACTTTTGCACTTTGAACTCATTTTGCAGTAATTTAAGTTAGCTGAGGACCAAGGTGGAAAGGAGGAGAAAGAGAGAGAAACTGGGCCATTTGAAAAGCAGCTTAAAAAGTGGGATTAATCAGGACTGTCCATGTCAAATCAGGACAGTTGGAGTGCATGGAAGTCAGTTCAGATGGCAACAGATGCATCATTTTGAAAATCCTTTTACTTTTTCAACTTTTGGAGGGGAAAAGGTTATTCAAGACATGCCATCCTTTTGTAAAGAATCTCATTATTTTGTTCCCATGCCTGCTGCATGCTTTCCCCCCCACCAGCTTCCACTTTCTTCAACCACCGCCCCCCCAAAAAAACATTCAAGAAAATCACCCCTTACTTGATTTTTTAAAAAAAAAATACCTTCCAAAGAAATATAGAGAGACATAGAAATGGTACATAACTTGGCAGGCATAGTGAAAAAGGGGGGGTGGACTCTCTCAAAAACCCTCTTCTGTACAGACAGATAAGACTTTGGGCGGGGTGGCCCAGTTCTACTCCCTCCAGAAAGTTCTCCATCTTGGGCTGAGGAAATTCAAAAACACAACATGACAGGGAGGGAGAAAAGAAAAGAAAAAAAATAAGAAGTTAGTACAGTTGTGAGATGCGGAGTCACTTACCAGCCTTCTCTTGGGCTTTATCAGGGGGCGGTTCTGCCCATTCATTTTATGATACAGTCCACAGGCGTTACAGAGGTAATGCCCAGTGCCATCTCTCCTCCATAGGGGGGTCGAGGTAGCGCCACAGTTTACACACTCCCTGCCTTCTGGAAACAAGAGGGGACAGAGTTGATTGATGGACAGCAAGAGAAGGAATAGGGAGCAAGGGATTGGAAGAGATCTGAATTATTCCTCCCCCCCCCCTTCTAATTCACCATTCCCTTTGTATCGTATCTCCCTATATGAACCCATCCGAGTTTTAATATCTTTGGGCAGAGAGCTTTCTCTTGATCCTATCACCATCATAGTACAGCTAGTCAGGAGTGTCACTAGGGGGTGCGAGGGGTATTGCCTGCACTGGGTGACATCTCACAGTGGGTGAACACCCAGTGGGACAATCTCTCCTACACAGAATGGGAGTTCTGTCCCCTCCATCAGTGGTGTTTTCTGGGTTTGGCATGGCAGCTGCATGAGCTCACATGCCAGATCCGGACAAAACAGGCTGCCTGGAGGCAGCAGCTTCATGCCACCACTACCACCACCATGATAGCATGAGTTACTGCACCGGTGTGACACCAAGGCTAGTGATGCCACTCTGGCTGCTGAGGACACAGGAGAAAGCCTTCTCGGTGGCTGCACCCAAGCTATGGAAATCTCTGCCAAGAAAGGCTTAGTCAGCCACCTCTCTGCTCTCTTTTCACCAGCAAATACTTTCTTATTTAAAAACAGGCCTTCATCTTTTAACTGGTTGGGGCAGTGTAACAGATGGTTCTCAAGGTGTTTGATGTGCTTTCAACAGTTCTAAATTAATGTTTTGAAGTGGATGATGTTTCATGCTTTTTTTTTAACTGTTGTATTTCAGACTATTGTAGCTCTAATTGTTTTAAGATGAGGTCTGAGCAACTTTGGGTCCCATTTGGGAGTAAAGTGGGATGTAAAGTGCGAGTCAAAATCCCCCAAAACCACTTTTTCAACATCTTAAGAGAAATCTTTAGCTGATTTACTTTCAGCAGAGCCTCCTGCCACTTTGCTCAGACACTCCATTGAGTTGAATGGGGCTTACTCCCAGGTAAGTAAAGACAGAGTGGAGTCTGCTTCACCTTTTGTGAATCCTGCCATTCACTCCGCGTTCATTTGCATTGTGATGAAACTAGTCCTTTGGAATGAATGGGGATTGTATGGGAAAGGTTACCCTGATTTCTGTAGGTCTGCTCTAAGCATGACTAAATCTAGATCCAACCCAATATTGCTGGTTGGGAGAGAAGCATACTGATTTCTCTGACTTTGGGACCTTTTTAGAGACAAGCACACATGTTGTGACCGTCAGTTTCTTGGAAGAGCTCCTTACTCTAACCTGAAGGTAAAAGCAGCAATAACTCTTGCAAAATGTTGCAAAGAAATAATCGTTATTTATTAACTTGGAGAAGTTACTACAGTATTTTGGACTATAACTCCCATGCTGTCTTGGAGTTATATTCCAAAAACGTAATGTATCTGAGTTAATAAATATGGATACATCATCAACAATCACAACAATTTCATTTATATACCACCTTTTTCACAAGACTGGGTTCAAGGCAATTTACACATTTAAAAGATAACAATTAAAGACATACAAAAAGCAACATTAAAACTGAATTACACTGTGAACCACATTTAAAACATATGTCTTTAAAAGATTTTTTTAAAATTAAAATGTAATAGATAGTTTCCATTCAGTCAGGGACACTGTTGTAATCAGTCAGAAGATTTTTAAAGCATTAATATAACCAACTGACCACTTCATATCTCAGCCCTATAAGATGCTAATAGGTTCACTGAGAGACAGCCTATGGTTGGCCCTAGAATGGTGAAATTCTATTTCCATTCCTAAACTCCCCTATCATTCAAGGATCAGATGTATAAACACAATATAAAAACACATACACCCCACATAATAATATTAGCATGTTGATATAGCCCATTGAGGTACAGCAACTCAGGTATAGCAGATTATTCAGAACGAATCAAATGCATGTCTATGAAAAAGTAGCCAGTGTCAAGGTATATAAACTCACTGGGTGACCTTCAGCAAGTCACACACTCTTAGCCCCATAAATTAAAAATGACTTGAAGGCACACAACGACAACAGCATATAATTGTGACCCAACAATGTATCTTAGTCCCATTTCACTGAATTTCTGAAAAGTCAATACAACCCAAATATTAATCAGTGTAGATGTTTTTCTCTAGAGCAAATAACAAAAATGTAAGAGGTTTGGGGCTAATGTTCAGTTCCTCCACTATTTGTTGCTGATGACTTTTATATCAGCAGGGCAGTGAATGCACTCTTGCAATTAGTCTGAATATTAAAGAGCTTATCCAGAGTGTTGAAATCCTTCCCTAAATAGGTTCAGCACCTTAAAAAGCCCTTTTAAAGCTTGGCCTGCAATTGCTTCACCATTGCAGCAGCATTGAAACCACAAGCCTTTCCTCTAATGCTTTATGAGAGGGGGACATTGAACCAAAATGTAGATACATAAAGAGCGGGGACTGATCAGTTAAATTTAGGCAAAATTAAGATTAGAGCACTATGGTCATTTTAAAACCAGCTTTCAAAATACAGCACAGAAACTGTAGAAGAGAGAAAGTGGGTAAAGCAATGCTGGGTAACTCTTTTGTATCAGACATAGTCAGCTTAAAGTAGAATCCCTAAAATCAATGCAATTTAACTTGATGTGTCCATTTAGACTGTTGATTTCACTTAGTTAAATGATTAAGCCTGGGATCCATCCCAATATTTTATAACTACTATTTCCTTCATACTTTATTAGTTTCTTCTAAAAAGAAATTCAAAATACTATTATATAGGTGTTTATCACACTATACTCTTATAGTGCTACTATTCCACTTTACTGTCTAGCTGCCTCCGTTGCATTCTGGGATTGCAGTTTTAAGGAGGGGATTTAGATTCCAGCGAGAACTCTGCCGAGAATTCTAAATAACCCTCCTTAAAACTGCAAATCCCAGATGCAACAGAGGACCAGAGCAGTTAAAGTGGAATAGTAGCACTATAAGAGTATAGTTGATTAAAAGGGATTGCATTTCCCCTCGTGGCTAGTCAGATTACATAAATTAAAGTTATTGCAGATTCCCATCCAAAATTGTCTCTCACTCACAACCTTATAATTTTATAACCACACACAAATATATATAAAGCAGAGTATGCAAGTAAAGAATCCCTCAACAAATACAAACCAGGGATACAGTTCCAAAAGTACATTTCCAGTTCTGCTAAACACCAAACACCACACAACACACACACACATACACACACACACGCTCTGAGATATAATATGATATTTCAAAATATATCTGAGAGCTGAGCAGAAAGGACAGTATATACGTTTGTATGGTGCATAGGCTACCCTTCAGAGAAGGAAACACAAACCACCACTAACATTCCTGGCCTAAGAAAGCACGAAAATTCAGGGCCACCATAACTAGAGGCAACTTAAAGGCATACACAACGCATACAACAGACACAATGCATATAACTGTCATCCACAGGAATTAAGATACAATGTATATTGAAAGACAATTACCATAAGTAAACCGTGAATCTGTGACATTGAGCTGAATCCATTGTATAGTCCACACAGAAGGATCCCACTGAATCAAAAGGGATTTTACCTACATATTAACTAACATTCATTCGATGGTCTTAAACCTGACTGGGACAAATCAAATTCTGGTCTTCACTTTTTCTGAATTTCTAAATTTTCAAGAATAATGTTTGTCTGAACCTTTATTCTCATCCATTAACAAACACAGCAAAGTTTGCTAAGAAAAGAGACTTCCCCCTGACATTCTATGCATTTTATGAAGATTTCCCAATAAACATGTTTTTGCACACAATGTTTCTTCAAGTGTATGTATTTTCCCTGTAATATCATAAGGATTTATGCACCTCCCACAAACACACACGTTATTTACACTTTTGGTGAACACCTTGAGTTGCAACCAGGATTACAAAATTCTCAAAAGTGAGGGTTTGAGCACACAACTGTATGCCAGGTCAGCTGGTCTGAATTCGGCTAAAGACACACAGAAATTCAGATCTGATTAATTCTTCTTTCTCCCTTACTTACTCAGAGATGCATCAGCTTGACACCAGGATGTGGGGCTGAATCCAGAAGAATGACAAATTTAAATACGTACACCACACAATGTTCAGTGAGGCATACATGCAAGCAAACATGCACCAAAAAAAAAAAACATACAAGCCAAATACACAGATTTAACAGAGAGCAGACAGGAAACAGAACTGGCCAGAGTTTGGGGAAATTACTAAGTATCTGTGATTCTGAGAGCTGTAATTCAAAAGACTAACTTTTGGAAAACAGAGACAAGTTGAGCCATTTATTCATGTGTGTATATATGCCATCAAATCACCTGTCAATTTATGGCAACCCCCTGAATTTCATAGGGTTTTCTTGGGCAAGGGATACTCAGAGGTAGTTTTGCCACTTCCTTCCTCTGAAATATAGGCTACAGCATCTGGTATTCATTGGTGGTCCGCCATCCAAACACTAACCAGGGCTTGACCTTGCTTAGCTTCCAAGATCAGACATGATCACGTGTCTTTAGCATATTTATATACCCCTTGATAAGAGGACAGATGAGATATGGCTTAGCATACAACTGGCAAATGATAGAAAGAGAGACAGAATGAAAAAGAGAAAGATGGACACAGTATATTAGGACTGGACTGTCATTACCCAGCTGAAGTCCATTGATTTCCATATGCTCTGCACTGGATACAATGCTAAGTATTTGCATTGTTATTCCAAAAGATAACTGCATTTTTCCATAGTTAGTCTCTCTCTTTATTTGCAACTGTTGTAATTTATACTGGAAGTTCCTTGGGTCAGGTAGAAGTGGTTCCATCTCCCACCCACCCCCACCCCATGTCACTCTATATTGCACCATAAAAGCGCTATTTGACAGTGGAACATGTTCCATTGGAATGTGGTGGAGTCTCCTCCTCTGGAGGTTTTTAAACAGAGGCTGAATGGCCATCTGTCAGTGGTGCTTTGACTGAGAGTTCCTGCATGGCAGAGGGTTGGATTAGATGGGCCTTCTTTATGATTCTAAGTTAGTGGAGCAGTGGTTGTCCGCTAGGTCTGAGTCTGAACTTTCATGTTCTTTAGTTTTCTGAACCTGTCAAGGTCCTGAACCTATTTGGGGGATGAAATTCAGTACCTGGAACTTTTAAAGTTCAGACCCAAACACAAAATGGATATACCACTCCACTGACATGGAAGCCATGGAAGGGGGTCTTTTTTTATTTGTGTAAGTCTTCATTTTTATTGTTACACTTTTTTCTTTTCTTGGAAGTCACCTCAAGCACTCATCAGATGAAAGAGCTTTTCAGAAAGACATTAAACAAGTAGATTGTAAGTAGGCAAATAGTAGTAGTAGCCTCATAGAATCTTAGAGGTGGCAGGGACCACAAAGGCCATCTAGAACAGTTTCCCGTCAGGCAGGAATACACAACTAAAGCACTCCTGAAAGATGGCCATCCAACCTTTTTTTAAAGACCACCAAAGTAGGGGAGGCCACCACGCTCTCAGACAGTCCATTCCACTGCCAAAGAGATCTTACGGTAAAGAATTTCTTCCATTGTTTAAATGTAATCTCTTTTCTTGATAGTCACTCTTCCTCTCAGCCCCAAACAAGACTGATTCCTCTGTTTCTCTAGGCAACTATAGTCCAGAATTATTATTAGGAGCTATGGTGTGGATCCTCAGCGTACAGTGTACATGAATGTGGATCCTCCACATTTGCGGCTTCAGCATTTGTGGATTTGGTTATTTGTGGGTTTTGTTAATATGTTCTCGCTAGGAATTTCTAGGTTCTCTGGTGCAATTCTGTGAGACTTTGGCCATAATGTTGTGCTGGAGGACCTAGAGATTACTAGAAAAAACACTCCTCTAGACAATTGTAGTCCTCCAGTATGATCCTATGATCAACTACTGGCAGATGTTGACCACAGAGTTGCACTGGAAAACCTGGAGATTCCTAGAGAGGTGTTCTCTCAGGTTAAAAAAATAGTGTTGTTGTTTTTTTATTTGCAGTTTTTCCACATTCATGCTAACTGCTTTTCCAGTTGTCATAAATTCCTGTTTTGATATATTTGTTTCTTTAGTTGTTTGTTGACTTTGTATTACACCCCGTTTTAACTGTATTCTATTTAAATTTATATTGTAAGCTGCCTTGGGTCTCCTATTGGGAGAAAGATGGAATATAAACTAAATCTCACACACCGGTCCATAATCACAATCTTCCCCACTATGATGGCATGTAGCATATTTCAATCAGCTGAAAATAAGCATTTCTAAATATCATACAATAATAGAAACTTAGAACTGGAAGAGGCTACAAAGGCCACCTAGTCCAACCCCTTGCCATGCAGGAGTACATTCTATCGGTATGACTGAATCTCCCTTATCTGGAATTCCTAATTCTGACATCCAAATTCTCCAAAATCCAAAACTGTCCACATGGAAGTCTGAAATAATGATATCTTGGCTTTCTGATGATCCAGTGTGTGCACAAACTTTGTTTTATGCACAGCATTATTAAAAATATTATGTATAAAATTACCATTCTAAACATATAAATTATGTTTATAAGGTGTATATGAAACATAAATGAATTTCATGTTTAGACATGGGTCCTATCTCCAAGATATCTCATTATGTATATGCAAATATTCCAAAAGCTGGGAAAAAATCAAAATGTAAAACACTTCTGGTCTCAAGCATTTTGGATAAAGGAGGCTCAACCTGTACAGCGTGTCTTGAAAGGGGAGGTATAACTCTGTCCTCTTTTGTCTTTGTTTTTTTACTTTTTTTTTTGGACAATATAAAATGTCCATGTTTAATCTTAACTCATGTTTAAACTTAAATCTTTTAACTTCCTGCAATGCTGGGTCTTTTCTGAGTCCCAGTAGTTTGCTTTCCTTGCAATCCATTTCACTTCCCGTTACCAAGAAGGATCTATCATCCCTCCTTCACTTGCACTGCAATGCATCCATTTTCTTAGCTGGGAATGGGCAAGTAGGGGATGACTATTCCACACACACACACCCCCAAAAAAGCCCCAGAGCTGCTAGAAACAGATGCAAGAATTTAACTTTCCTTCCATTTTTATTAATATAAATATGTTGAACTATGCAAAGACTCAGCAGCATATGTCAAAGCCGAAGCCAAATAAGATCTAGGCAGTTTTCATACGAGAGATTAAAAAGTGCCTTTCAGCCTCGCATGTATTATTGGTGCCACATGGTGATGTTGTTAATGTATGCGGAATGCAGAAGAATGTATACATTCTAATAATGTAGATTTTTATATTTGCATTATAGATCAATTGATGTGTGAAAATGCCTTGGGTCAAACCAGGTTAACAGATGGCAATATGAAATGTCTTCCATACATTTAGGAACAAATGAGCGTAATTATGTAAATGCATGAGGTGGGACAGCCTTCCCCCACCTGGTGGCCTCCAAATGTGTTGGACTGTAACTCCCATCATCTCCAGGCTGGCTGTGGATGATAGAAAGTCTGGATCAGCACATCTGGGACACTTCAGGTCAAATGAGGCAGTGCTACAACTGATACATCCTGAGTGTTGTTTTAATTGGAAATGTAGGATAAAACATATATTAACAATATAAAATCAAAAAGTTATCATTTTTCCTTTGGACAGGGACCTTCTAAACTAATAAAACATGAGGCATGCATAATATTTAGAATTGCAACCTGAATATGAAAATGTCAAGATCACTAGAAAGAACCTCTGGGCAGAGCTAAATTGACGTAGGGTTCATGAACACTGATTCTAAAGGTAGCAGCTCAGACTCAAAATATTATAAATAAAAATAAGTGTATTGCTGCTGATCACAGGCAATAATCTCACGACTCACCATTCACTGTCACCAGATTCTGATTCTATGATTCCCAAACAATTGGGAATAACGAGGGAAACTCTCCAAGATAGACAAGCAGCCATAGAGAGATTGCCAAACTTCCCAAACCCCCAAAGCCCCAGAAATTTTTGGTGCCTTCCTGGTATTTTGGACCATAACTCCCACCACCCTCAAGTAGCATAACAAATAGTCAGGGTTAGGAAATTGGAGCCCAAACATCTGGAAGTCATTAACTCATTTACCCCACCTTTAACTGTTGTTGAGGGTGGTGGTGTTGATGATGTTGTTGTTGTTAATGCTTATGGTGACCCCATGAGTGAGAGACCTCCAAGTCACCCTATCTTCAACAGCCCTTCTCAGGTCTTGCAAACGCAGAGCCATGGCTTCCTTGATTGAGTCTATCTATCTAGAATGTGCCTTTCCTTTTTTTCTACCTTACCAATCTAGTGAATTATGTGTTCTCATGATATGATAGTCTACTGTCAGTGTCCGCTGTCACTGAATTTTTGACAGTTCATTGATCTGATGGAGTATGATGTGTCTAATATAGACACAAGCCTTCTTCAACTTGGCATTCCCTTAGAAGTAATAGACTATCGCCTCCCATCATCCCGAGCATCCAATACATCTGGAGTGCATTAGGATGCAGGAAGAGGAGTTGACTTAGTCCAATAGACGAGCTCTACCAGAGCAGACCAAAGATCCACCTGGCCCAACATCCAGTTTCTCACAGGGGCTAACCACATGCCTTTAAGAAGTCCACAAGCAGAGAATGAGAGCAATAGATCTACCCTGGTGTTGCCCCCCAGCCCCCAATATTCAGTGCCACACTGTCTGTAAATTAGGAATGGGAAAGGAATGCCTTTGGTTCAAATTTTGACAGGAATATATTTATTTCTACACTTCTGAGCCCAGAGCAAAAATTAAATCAAAGTTTGCCTTCAAAAATTATACTTTTTTAGATGTTGCAGTTGAGTTTTCCACTTATGGGTTTCAGACATGAATTTAATTTGGATTGCTTATCAAATATAGCTGGCATCCTATTAGGTATTTATGTTACCATAAACTGACTTACAATCATGTAAAAGTGAATTGAAATGTGGTGTATTCTCAGGAGTGGGGCAGAAGTGTACTTACATCTCCAGGACCATCACACAAACAGAGCCAGCAGCATGGCTGCTGCACAAGCATTCCTGTGCACCAGTGAACAATGAGACATGTTGTTTATCGGACCACTTTGCATTGGGACACATTATGCATAGGGGAACACTGTGCAATGGGAGCCTTAGTAGGACAACGGGACATCTTGCATCATCTCAAATTACTAGCATGCCTGCTTGTCATGTCAGCAACATAGCTCCGTCCTCTTAAAACTACACATCATAGCCTCTTATGCAGAATTTCAGTCACATCTCAGGAAAACTGAGTGCAAAAATGCACTCAATTTTTCATGAGAATGAGAAAAATCTCAATATTTCAGATGATTTGAAGTTAAGAATGGAAAATGGGAGAAATCAAAATGGGTGCTTTTGTCGAGCCCTACTCTAAACATGGTCCTGTATAGAAATCATGTAAGATTGCTTATGAAAACTCATATGTGCTCCAATACGTTATTGTCTTTATCCTTAGCTTGCCACTAGACTTGCCTTAAGTGTCAAGAGGATTACTAAAATTTCCTGGATCCACAAGCACAACTCAAATAATATCAAGACCACCATAAAAGGTTAAGATGTCTGCTCTAAGTTTTCATTTCTGGCACTAAGAGCTTTAAAATAAAAGATGTGCATGCCCTCCAACATTTCACAGATGAAAAACGGGACACATCTGGACAAGCAACATCAGAGCATTGACAAAAGTTATTAATGAGGAAGAGCACCCAAGTTAAGAGAATCTGCAGCAATTTGCTTCTGACTGAGCCTACTGGGAAGGGCAAGATTCTCTCCTCTTCCCCTGCTGAGTTAATTGAGTGCAAACCACTTTGGCACTTGAAATGTAATTTGCAGCAACTGAAGTAAGCTAAAGACAAAGTAGGAAAGTGGGGAAAGGATAAGAGAGAAACTGGGACATTTTAAAAGCAGTTGAAAAAGTTGAATGACAAAGAATTAATTGAAATCTGCCAAATTTAGGCAGTTGGGAGTGCATGATATAGGCATGCATAGACTCAGTTTTAGTCTCAAAGCTTGGAAAATGTACCTTTGGGAACCAGAAATCCCAGAATCCTCTCCAACCAGCATGACCACCTGTCAAAAATGTAACTTTCCTAGCCTCTGCTTAATTGGCAACTTATTCAACTTAAGCTTTGGTCGGTTGAGTCATAGGTGAAAGGACAAATTAATTGGTGGACCTATGATTTACTTCTTGTGTATATTATCAGCCTATTTTTGTATACTCCTAAGACGTGGGAAAGGAAACATGATTATTAGCCTTTCCTCCAAATAATAAGTGAAAGCTTTTGTTTTAAAACGCTTAAATTTTTCTCAGTCTTGTGATGGGGGAACTGCCCTAATAGAGGATTATTAATATGAAAGTGTATTTACATTTCAATGATTTCACGTATCCGTTAAAAGACAGATGACAGGGATTTTTTTTTATCCTTTAACCGTTGAGCCAAAGCAAAAGACATGGAAATAACTGACACATGTTACATTTTAAAGAAATTTTAAAAGATGGCAAGCCAAATCCCGTTGGGATACTGTTGTTGTCATAGGAACAATAACAGAAAAGCACACTAGTAGGCCAAATCCCACTTGAGGCAGTGATATGGGGTTCCTATTTTGGGAATATGCCCTTTCTAGGTTGAGTGAAACCTTTACATTACAGTGGACAAGTTTTTTAAAATTGCCCTTTCTTCAAATGTTAGGGTTGCAAGTTGGCAACCCAAATAAGTTTTTCCATTCAAAGCCATTGGAGGAATTGGCAAAGGTTGGAAGAGGGAGTATACACACAAATACAGTATGCTAAACAGTAACCAAAAAAACCAGAATTCAGAAACAGCATAGCGTTGTTATTATGGAATATCAGTATGCAAAAGGATCTTGTCACACCTTTGAGACTAACTGCAAAAGAAATTGTAGCATAAGCTTTCATAGACTTGGTCTACTTCCTCAGATGCATTAACAGAAAAGGTGGCCTCACATCTTTACAGGAGGATGACATAAAGTTGTGGAAAAAACAAATTATTTCAGCATTATTTAAGTGCGGTGCTCATGGCTAGGGTTGTTCTCATATACCCTCTGACTTTGCACAGATGTGCAGTGCGGCAAAGCAACATCAGAGTGTGGTCAAAATGGCCACAGTTATTGATCCGAGAGAACTGAGAAGCTGCAGCAATTTTGCTTTTGCCTGACTCTACTAAGAAGGGCAAAAATGCACCCCATCTCTTGTCTCCCCCTACTAATGGAGTACAAACTACTTTTGCATTTTGAACTCACTTTGCAACAACTATAGTAAACTGAGGACTAAGAGGAACAAGGAGGAGGAGGAGAGAGACATTGAGACATTTTAAAAGCAGCAGAAAAAGTGGAATCAATCAGGACTGTCCCTGACAAATCAGGACAGTTGGATGCTATGCAGTTAGTAGGGCATAAACACCAGCAGGCTGGATAGGGCACCAATAACTACCACCCAGGTGAGCATTTGCACCATCCTGACAGAGTCATCTCCTGTCTTACATCTCCTTCTATTAAAGATGCAGACTCTCTTCTCACCTGTTGGACTGCCTCTCCCAATATTTCCAACAGACTTAAAAGGAAAACAGGTCTGCAAGCTGCCAGCCTCCAGTCCCATTTAACATGTACTCAAGATTGCAAACAAGGCAGATGCTCCACACACAGGTGCTGTGCTCCACCCTATATATGCAGTTTGATTTGGGTGATGCTCTCCCCAGTCCACCCTTGTGGGAAAGAACTATGTGCATCCAGATGGAATACTCATTTTACATGCTACCTTAGATGTGTGATGGGATGGGTTCTGACGGGTAAGCCAAGATGCGAACAGTACTGGTATGACTCCCCTGTGGCTCCATGCAGTACTCTTACAAAAAGGCACAATGCATAGGGCTTACTGTAGGGGTGAGCATGACTTCAAGCCACCAACCAGATCCAAATACAAAATTGTGCCTCACACGAATGGATGCAGAATAGCATGTCTGTGACCACACATGTTCATCCTAGGGATTTCCATATCAGAACTGGAATACAACCCACTACTTGTGCCCCTCCTTTCTGATTTTAGTGGCCAAGTTAAGGGAAGAAAAGCTATTCCCTGTCATTGCTACTACTGTCAACCTAAGCTGGTGCAAATCACTTAAGAGATCGACCCACACATCCTATTGGTCTACATTCCACCTGCCCTGATAAAACTAGTGTTTTATCAACTAGTCCTACTCATCATTCTCTGAACTTTTTGGAATATATAATTTTCTAAAAATGGGCACACATCAAGGATGGCCCAGAGAAGTTGGACCAGTGACCAATCCTATGCCCCTAGAGCTTTCAGGAATGGGCAGCCTGACAAAGGCTTGCTGTGGGCAGGGGGCATTGGGCAGAAGTCAACTTCTGGTTTGGTTTTAAAAAAAATGTTTTTATAATAACTGTTAAACAGCTTGGTGGAAAGGCAACATCTTTAAAAGATAAATTGCCACTCCCAAAAGGGGAGAAAAGGCCTTTCATATGGGGGGAGCATTAGGGAGTTTGGATGGGGAATCTGGGTGGCCTTAGGACACAAAAATAACTATGGGGCTGCATATGACCCGGCGGCTACAATTTGCTCAGCCTTAATATATATGAAATACACAAAAATTGGTTATCCCTGCAATATGAGGAAACAGTGAATGGGTAGAAGGAAGGCCAACAAGTTATACACCCAATTAGGTACGTAGAATTAAACATTTGATATTCCAGATTAAGATCTTCCTTCTTTTTGCTGTAGACTGCAAGATTAAAATGTTTTCAGTCCATGGAATGACTTGGAATTATTGCAGTGCAGGAAGGAATAAGGGAAATGAAATTTGAGTGGAAAATTTCGCTATCCTCGGACCAAGCTTTATCTAGTGCAGCTTTCCTCAACCCAGTTTGACTATTTCTTCTTTCAAAACCACTCAAGCTAGTGATCTCTGTCACACTTTGTGCTGGTGAATTCAGTAAACTTGTTATTCAGCGTGTGAAATTGTCTTTGTATGTAGAATCTGCAGGATATAGAGCCATGAAGGCTAGACTTCTATTTGCAATCTGTCATTGGAAAAAGCAACATGCATTATCTCTCCTTATTATTTTCACTGTATGTTCCATTATGGAAATTCTTCCAAAACATTTCCAAATAGAAACATTACACAGGAATCAGTCCTTACTCTTTTCTTCTTCCAGTTGCTTCCCTTTTTTAAATTCTCTGCCTCTGCTCATCCCCTTCCCTTACAAGAACCTCTTAACAAAGTCCACATTATATTTGGAAAAATTACTCACTTATTTTTTACACATATAAACCTTTTCTCCAGTACATTCAAGGTGGGTACATGTCCTTTTCTCCAGCCTCATCTGAGCTTAAGAAAGTGTTTCCAAGTTTTAGATCACTTCTGGAATCTTCCAGTCAGCATGAGGATTGTAATCTCAAAACCTTGTAAGGTTACTTAGGCTGAGAGTTGCTAACTGGTCCTAGGTCTGGAGCTTTGTGGCCAATGGGAGATTTAAAATTTGGCCCTCCCCAAATGATGCTCTAAGCACTTTATCACCCTGGGTCTCATTGATCATGGCTTCCTCACCCAATGCACAATTAGTTTATGGAGTTCAGTCCCACAGGAGACAATAGTGCAGGGCAGTTATTAGTTTAGCTGGGTTGTTAAAACAGGATTTAGGTAAAGTCACACAGGATAGGTCAATCAATATCTATTAGTCATGGTAACTAAAGGCAGTGTTCAGAGGTAACATAGCTCACAATAGCCAATGCTGGGGAAAGAGAGAAGCAAACAAGAGAAGGATGCTCTCCTAATTTCTTGTGTATGAGTTTCACAGATACATCTACCTAGCCACTGTTCAAAACACAACATTGGACTAGACACTTTTCAAAATACAACACTGACTCAGTGCTTCCATCTTATTATCATTGCCCACGTTGGCTGTGTATGATGGAGAAAGCAGACCAGCAACATCTGCAAACTAAATATACTCTTGTAGTTCAATCCAGCAGTACTCTACTGTAGCAGGGAAAGTCCCTATTGCATCTCAAAATTCACAAGGAGGACAAGCTGGTGAATTAAATAATCAGCTTTATTCTGAAGTGCATTTCACACTATGAAATACCAGTTTTCTCTGTTCTTCCTATGTTAAAATATAGTGACACGACCAGGAAGATGAAAATGTACAAGCAGTGCTAGATCCCAGATTAAAACCTGCCCCTCACTACAAAGGGAATACCAGTGATGCTAGTGTGTGTGTGTGTGTGTGTTGTGTGCCTTCAAGTTGTTTCTAACTTATGGCAACTCTATCACACCATTTTCTTGGCATGATTTGTTCAGAGGAGGTTTGCCACTGCTTTCCCCTGAGGCTGAGAACATGTGACTTGCCCAAAATCACCCAGTGGGTTTCACAGCTGAGCAGGGCATTGAACCCTGGTCCCCAGTCGTAGTCCAGCACTCTCACACTACGCACACTGGCTCTCTGCACAACCCCTTATTGGATTCTCCACATTACTCGGATGTATGTAGCAACCTATAGGTTCACTTCATTTATATCCAGACTTCCCAAAAAGGTGCTCAAGGCACAATCTATTACCTCCTTTTTTATATTTTCACAATCCCCTGATGGCGTGGGACAGGCTAGGTGAGAGCAAGAGAGGAACTGGCCCTTCATGCATGAGTAAGGGGACCTAAAATCATGAAGCATGATAAGTAGTCTTTATGGCTAGGGAATTCTGCAAAGTATATATACATGAACCCTACCTTCCCCAAGCTCTGAATCTGACACACTAAAGACAGCACCATACACAGTCTCCATGATGTTCAGTTAATGACAGTGGAATCATAGCTTTTTCATGTCATAGCCATTATGGGACCAATCCAACAGTCATTCAGGCCAACTCTTAGAGTTTTTCTCTTTCTCAATCCCAGCCCCAAAACACAGCCCACAGCCTTTCATAGCATACTGAACCGCTCCTGTTAGATGTAAGAATGTCAAATTAAAATTTAATGATTGTCTGAAAGTATGGATTGTGGCTGGTCTCCTTCCCTTATGATCATGACCCTCTATGCTGAGGTTTTGTTGACAAACCACAGAATGTGGATTTGCAGAGTCAGGTCTAAATCTTCTCCATCCTTGTCTTAATGTGCAGGAGATTCTACAGTCCTTTCCCTAGCAACATTTTCTCAAATTGTGGCGACTTGCAGATAAGGTTAAATAAATTAATAGGTAAAACGTATTCTCCCTGTTCAAAGACATACGGCTGATACTTTTGCTTTGAATAGACTTCTTTGGGGATTACTATTGTTAGTAGTACTACATTTTGAGCCTCCCATAACTGGAATTCTGAAATCTGAAATATTCCCAAAACGAAAAGTTTTTTCATGGGTGGGTTAGATAAGTGACACTTTTGTTTTCTGATAGTTCAATGTACCCAAACTTTGTTTCATAACAACATTGTGTTAAAATATTGTATAAAATTACCTTCAGGCTATGGGTATAAGGTGCATATTAAACAAATGAATTTCATGTTTAGACCTGGGTCCCATCTATGAGATATCTCATTATGTACATATATGCAAATATAGGTACCATATTCCAAGATCCAAAACAATTCTTCAAATAAGGGAGATTCAACCTGCATATTTATTTCTGTCCTGCCTTTTCCCCAATTTGGAACTCAAAGTGGATTACAAGTTTAAAAAAAGTTAATTTGAAAGATACACACAACAGTAAAACAATTCACAGGATCCAGAGCATTGTTTATGTAAATGGGTCTCATATAGTCACTCATCAAAGCCTGTCAAAACAGAAAGATCCTTTACTGGCTTGCAAAAAGAACTAGGGAAAGTGCTAATCTTACTTCTCTGAATCCCTTCATGGGAAAAAGGCAGGATATAAATCTTTGAAGTAAATTAAATAAATAAAATACTCCAGAGTCTAGGGGCAACTGCTCAGAAGGCCAGGTTTCCATTGTTCCTGCCAGATGTACCTGTGAGGGTGGCTTGACAGAAAGAAGGCCTCCCCAGCAAATCTCAAAGCACAAACTGGTTTATAAGGGAGAATGTGGATAGTCTGTTAATAAGAGAGCCCGTGGGGTATACTGCATTGGACCAAAATGCCACTCATCCAGAATGTTCATCATAGCTTGCTGGGTAAGTCACTTCTTATTTCTTCTCCTGTCCCCCACCACTGTCTCTTATGATGAACATAAAAAGCAGCCTTATACTGAGCCAGACCATTGGCCCATTTAGTTCAGTATTGTCAACTCTGACTGCCTACTCTGCTTCTCTGGGATATCAGGCAGGATTTTTTCCTTGCACTGCCACAAGATCCCTCTTATTCTCTGGTGGTCCCTTGTCCAAGTGCTAACCAGGCTCAACCCTGCTTAGCTTCCAAAACCAGAGGATATCAGGTATGTTCAGGATGATATAGTGATATAACTCAGCTAGAGCTCAGAACATTTATTCTTAAAATTATTTGACATTTTGTTTCTGTTGGGTGCGTCAAAGCCATTTCTGACTTATGGTGACCCTATCATAGGGTTTTCTTGGCACAGTTTGTTCAGAGGGGCTTTGATCTGACTGACTCTGAGGCTGAGAAAGTGTGACTTGCCCAAGGCCAGCCAGTGCATTTCCATGGCTGAGCAGGGTTTGAAATTGTGGTCTCCAGAGTCCTAGTCCAATGTGCAAATCACTACACCACGCTGGCTCTCATTGTTTAAAGAGTGAGATGTTAGTAACCTGTTAACTTTTTAACTTACTTTTTCTCAAAACAAGCTCTTTTTAAAATACAGATATGGCCCCAAATCCTTCCAAATACATACAAAAATGGAAGTGGCTCATGAGTAATAAGTAAATATTACACATTAGATTAAAAAGAGGGAAAGAACACTCTTTCCAGTTGCAAACTTGGAAAAAAAAGTAATTCCTATCCCTACTATATCTTAGCCAAAAAAGCAGTGTTATAAATAATGCTCTTAGTTGTAAAGGATTACTTTCAAACTCCTTTTTTACAGAGGAAGATAAAAACAGAGAGTGGAGGAGAATAAACATAATAAAATTAAAAGATAATATCTCATTGCTCTCTCATGTTAATACGACATTATACATTTTGAAATTTACCAAAACCTGATTTCCCCAGTTTGGGAGGAAATATTTCATCTGTGTGTGTGCACACATGAGTGCATGCATACATACTTGTGTGCATATACACACAGGTTTTCACAGTAAGGCGAGAGTGCCAATAGATCAATCCAGTAGGTGCAAACAAAATGCACACACAAAATGATTCTACCTAAGAACCACCAGTTGCAGTTAATATGGTTATTGTATTTAACTATTCTAGTGGAAGGAGAACCTCTCTTTGGAAGAAAGGTGAGCAAAATGGCTAACAAAGCAACTGGGTGGGAGGTAAAGTGGCTGCCTCCAGACCCAAGGCCTGGAGCTATTTCAAGGTACAGGCAGGATCTCTGGATGAGGAGCTGTCAACTTTACTTACCAGTGAAACCAAAATGCATGTTAGACAGCCTTGCATAATTGCCACATTGATCTCCAATTTGGCCTAAATAAACAACAGAGAAGCATCCTCCTTAGATCCAGCCTAGATTTGCCTCCAGTTTAATCCAAACTCTTCTTCCACCCAGTTATACCAGCGCTGATGAATATTAGATGATTCAGTTTATTGTAAGCTTGTATGTGGGACTCTCCTTACATAAGTGGTCAGTTAAACCCATGGCTGGAAATCACGTAGCACTTCCAATGTGGCTAGGACTGCAACTCCCAGCATTTTTCACCATTGCTGTGGCTGGTAAGACTTGCAGTCCAGCAACTTCTGCAGGGCCGTATCCTTCCCAGCCCCCATTTAATGGATACTTTCAGTTTGATAACTTCGTTTTTGACAAGTTTGGTAACCTCATGTTCTCTTTTCAGCTTGAACAGCATGTTCAAGCCATGTTCCCTCTTCTATAGTGGTACACCTTTTGCAAAGACAAATTGTGACCATGCCCTGCCACTACGGGAAGCATTTCAGAACAAGTTATAAAGGAATCTTGCTGCCGTTTAATTTTAGTTAACAAAACTAAAATAGACAAAAAACTCCACTCCCGCAGTCATAAACGGACACTTCGTTTCTACCAGAAAGACCATTCCTAAATCATGCTTAACTTCCAGAATAAGGAACACTAGAGAAGGGCTTGGAAATGTTCCTTTCTTGAACTGCACCTCCCATGCTGGCTAGGGTCATCCAGTCCTACCCCATTCTGCCATGCAGGAACTCACAATCAAAGCACCCCTGACAGAAGGCCATCCAGCATCTGTTTAAAGACCTCTAAACAAGGACCACCATACGTCAGAAGAGACTTGAAGGCAGACAAGACAACACACAAGCAGTAATGGTCCTACATTTTTCTTGAATGTCCTACATGTTGTGGTCTGTCACCCTGCATGAGAGCAACCATACCTTCACACTTAATATTCCCAACAACTGGTAAAGAGAGGGCTAAAGTACAAAACTACAGGCGGGTATAAATAAGCCAGTGCAATACTATATAAATACAATGCAAAAACAGAGGAATGATCCAGGCTACAATGTATCTACACTAT
>NC_056526.1:8742117-8783972 GCF_019175285.1 Sceloporus undulatus | reverse complement strand
AGTTATATCAGTTTGATGCTACCTGAATTGCCATGAATCCATCCTATGGGATGCTGAGATGTGTAATTTGGTGAGTTATATCAGTTTGATGCTACCTGAATTGCCATGAATCCATCCTATGGGATGCTGAGATGTGTAATTTGGTGAGGTACAGTTGGCCCTCTGTATCCATGGATTCTTTACCCATTTCATCCATGGATTCATCCAAACAATATATAAATTCCAAAAAGCAAACCTTGATTTTGCTGTTTTATATAAGGGTCACCATTTGACTATCCATTGTATTTAATGGGACTTGAGCATCCATGGATTTTGGTACCCACAAGGGCCCTGGAGCCAAACCCCAGCAGATGCCATGGGCCCACTGTACTTAAAATTCTCTGCTGGGGGGGCAGCATTGCTATAGTTCAAGACAGCCCGTAGTCCTCACCAAACTCCAAAACTCTGGATTTCTTGGGTTTGAGCTATAGCAATCCCAAAAGGTGCCATTTGTCATCTGGAAAGCTGTTGCTTCCAAAGAAGAAGCACCTCAGCAGTTTCACTCACCACTTCACCTTCCCCTGGACAGCAGTGTGTCTGAGTGGTATTGGACTAGGAAACGAAAGAGCTGAGTTCAAATCCCACTCAGCTTTGAAGCTCAATAAATAACCTTGGCCTTCTCTCTGTCTTGCTCTCAGCCTCCCTCTCTGCCTACTTGACCTACTGCACAGGGTTGTTGTGAAAATAAATAGTGGGGAGAAAGAACCACTTATGTTGCCATGAACTTCTTTTATATGCAGTGTGTATCAGGTGGGACCACACTGCCCAGTTATAGCAGTTGATTTCACTTTCACTCTTGGAATATCATTCCATGGAATTCTGGGACTTCTAGTCTGGTGTGGTACTCAGAATTCGCTGCTCAAAAGCTCTGATACACTGCTTGAACTACAGTAGAGGACTCTGCTCTCCCAAATTACAAATCCTAGGATTCCATAGGATGGACCCAGAGCAGTTAAAGAGGGACCAAACAGCTATAAACTGTGCAGTGCAGATACACGCATTACAAGCTATGACATTCTTCGCTCCCAGCTTCTCAGGCAAATGGAGCTCTTCAGAGAAAGAGATGTGTGTTGTGTGACTTCAAGTCACTTCCGACTTACGACAATCTTAGGGCAAACCTATCCCAGAGTTTTCTGGGCAAGCTCCTTCAGAGGGGGGTTGCCATTGCCATCCTTTGAAGCTGAGAGAGTGTGACTTGCTCAAAGTCACCCAGTGGATTCCCATGGCTGAGAGAGGATTTGAACCCTGGACTCCAGAGTCAGAGTCCAACACTCAATCCGCTACACCACACTGGCCCTCTACTGAAATAGAAATACATATTTATCTGGCAGTTCTGAGTCTGCTTTACATATACTAGCTTAGCAAGAATGGCCTGTCTGTGTTTGCTAGCAGTCCCTGAAGGCAAGCAATTAATTTCTGGTTCACCTGAGTAAAAAATGGTTTGGGGGGGAAGGGGCCTTACTGTGCAATCCATACACTCATACCAAGTTTTTGCCTCTGGTAAAGAGGAGTCCTCAGGGAGGGTGGTATTCTTTCAAAAACCTGAAAGACCTGTTTGACTGGGAGGCAAATGCTGTGTGAATGCACAAAAAGGAAGTGAAACCCCTTTCCAAACCACTTCCACCTCACTTTAAAACTATTGCTTTTTTTTCCCTCTGGCTTCAGGCCAGCCACTAAATATCTTCCAACCCTGGGAAGGGGGCTCAAATTTTCAGTTAATACTGGCCTCCCTTGCAAGGTTGCTGCCAGGATTACTGTGACAGTTTGACATCACTTTAACTGCCACGGCTCCATTTGTAGTTTTGTGAGATACAGACAGTCAGCCCTTCATAGCTTCCAATTTTTTGATCCATGGATTCAAGCATCCACAGTTTGAACACACACACACACACAAACACACACACACACACACACACATATATATATATATTCCCAAAAGCAAACCTTGAATTTGCCATTGAGGTAATAATTCAAAAGATGTCAACCCTATGTTTTTGATTTGAGCGCACTGTAGCAAGCCAAAAGCAAAACCAGAGTCCCTTTTTGCTGGGTTTCTTCAAACTGGGTCTTCAAAGTTGTCTATTGTCCTTTATAATACATTATTGCCACCTTCTTTTGAATTCATACTGTTTGAAGTAACTCTGGTTGGATTTTGGATTAAAGTTCATGGGGAGGAAAAAAGGTTTAAGTTGGTATGGGTGTAAAAGGATGTGAACCAATGTCCTAAAACTTGTTGACAGCTTGTGAGGTGGTTGACAATGTTCTTAGTAAACTGTCCAGCAAGTCTGAGCAAGGTTGCTGTAAGTTTGGGGGAAAGTTCAGACTCCCGTCTGAAACGGACAGAACAAGGGATACCATCTTACTGTGCCAAACCCCAGAGGATACCAAGGGCCTACTGTTTTGAGCCTTCTCTCTCAGAGCTCTGGTACCACAACAAACTGCAAATCCAAAGTTTTCATAGCACTGAGCCATGGCAGTTAAAGCGGTGTCAGATTGCATTATTCCTGCAATGCGGATACAGCTTGAGACAACTGTTTCCATCAGCAGAAGCAGGAGGGGATTATTTTACTTCCCTCCATAGCCTCATCATGCAAGCTAAAAAAAACTGATCTGAAGTGCAGAGCATCCCTCCAGTGCATGTTTTCAGACAGCAAGGAAGGCTGGAGAGAAACAGTAAGAAAATCCCATCTGGGCAGAGGCTAGTGTGACTTTGGATATAACCCAGTGCACTCCATGAAGGAAGCACCAAGTAAATACAAAATATTATCTGCATTTCTCTAGACAGCCCCACAGGCGAGGAGTGCAGGCCAAGGAAGCAGAAGAAAAAAGCCGGGCAGACGAAATTGTGGTGGGACCTTTTTTGATGTCTTTGGGGTCTGGCTGAAAAAGACTTGACAATGATGAAACAACCTTGTGAAGCTAACCACCCTCTTTAGGTCAGTCTGAGCCGCAGCTCCAAAAAGTGTTTGCTGTTTTGCCATTTCCTCTTTTGCTCCATTTTCTGTCATCCTTGTTGGCTCCAAGAAGGCACAGCAAAGGGAGAGAAGAACCTCAGAAAGCCACTCAAAAGAGGCCAAGGAACCTCTGTTGATCCTTCCCAGAAGAATTTGGCTCTGGCCTCACTTGTTTTTCCTTTTTTTCCCATGCTGGTCCTTTTACCTCCGGCTTGGCTCACTTATCCTGCTCAACCCAGCTCTCCTCAACTAAACAATGTTATGTCTGGCAACTGGTTTGTTTGGAATATTTTCAGGGAAGGAGGCAGGGAAGATCTAAACCTAATGTGTTTTTTTTTTTTTCATAAAATCAGAGTGGGTTATTTTCCCCCTTTCCCTAATACAACAGCTTTGCAACAACACTGGGAAAGCCCTGCCTCTATTTCCATAAAGTTATGTTCTTCATTCCTATCAAGGTTGTTTGGGAACTACTCTGGACTGGAGATAATATAACAAAAGCCAGCAAGGCTTCTTCATCATTGCATGGGAAAGTATTATCTGCTTAAATGTCTACATATCTGTGAAGAGCTTGAGGAAATTTCCTCATTTCTTTTATTTATTGGACTGTTGTTGTTGAGAAGGTGACTTAACTAAAGGACATGCCATTCTCTATAAAATTCCATAGTTTCTTTACAAAGAAAACCACCTAACATATTAATAACTATTTGTTGTTATGCAGTTATATGCTGTCAAATCAGTTTCAATTTTCAGTGATCCTATGTGAACAACCCTGTTCTGGTCTTGCAGATTCAGGGCTATGGCTTCCCTGACTTGAATCAATCCACCTGTATTGGGTCTTATTCTTTTCCTACTTTCTTTAGCTTTACAGAGCAGTCTAAGATGAAGCCATGTTAGTCTAGAAAATCAATTATCAAAGGGATCTTGTAGTATCTTTGAGACTAAGTAAAAGAAAGAAGTTGATAGCATCAGCTTTCGTAGACTTGAGTACATCTGAGGAAGTAGGCTCAAGTCTACGAAAGCTCATGCTACCAACTTCTTTCTTTGAATTAGACTCAGCTACAAGTTCATCTCCATCAACTCACGTCATCTCATGGTAGATCCAAAGGAAGATAGCTCAAGTTTAGTCATTTTGGTATCTAGGGAGTGTTTGGACTTCATTTGCTCATGGGCTGGTTGTGGGGGTTTCCCAGCAGCCAATGGTTTCTGCAGAACTCTCCTCCAACACTACATTTCCAACACATTTATTCTCTTCCTGTAAGCTTTCTTCACTGTCCAGTTTTCACAACCACATACAGAAATAGGAAACATGACAGCACAGATGAGCCTAACTTTGCAACAAATTACATTTTCACCTCTGCTACATTAATAGGAATGAATTCATTTCCCCCCCATTCCAACAATCATTATTAACAAGTTAATTTTCAGCAGCCTATTTTTTTCAGGGGGATGGGGCAAGGATTGTGTTACAGCTGTTCTGAAACAACTGAGCACCTGTAGTCCTTGCTAATCTGTTGCCAAAGCTAGTATCAGACCTCTACCAAGGTGCAGGAGTGGAGCGGCTGCTACTGACCACCCAGCTCACTAGTATACATCTCAGGTCCAGGCTATCTGAAGAACCATATCTCCCTGCATGAACCCGTTTAAGCTCTACGATCTTGCAGAGAAGCACTTCTTTCTGACCCACTAACTTCTCAGGGGACAAAGGAGTGGACCTTCTCAGTAGCAGCTCCCAAATGCTAAGGAACTAGGATGGTTCCCTCCTGGCTTTCCTTCTGCTGGCAGGAGAAGATTTTCCCTTTCCATCAGGCTTTTATGAACTGACTGTGAAGGGCTTTTTAATAGTGTGCTGGTTTGTTGACTTTTTACATTCTTTTTCTGAATATTTGTTTCCTATATATTGTTTGTAAATAACATGTTTGTGTGTGTGCACATATATTTAAATAACATATACATGCACATGGATCTGCATATACATGCACATATGCACGTATAATTTTACTGATGTTTGTGAGACCCAGCCTCATTTTGCCCTGCGGTAGGCTAGTGCTATCTCAGCCTCATAGTAGAGCTAGTCCCAACCCTATTTTGCCTTCTGATAGGAATAGCACTGCCTCACTTAGGCACAAACCTAGTCATCCTCACAAAAGGTATGAGCTATGCCTTATTTTGCCTTGTGGTAGAGCGACCGCTTTCTCGCACAACTTCACAGTAGGTCCAGACCCAGTCTCAGCCTCATTGTAAGGCTAGCACTATCTCACTTAGCCTCATAGTAGGGCTTGGCCCTGCCTTATGGTAGGGATAGTTCCATCTCACTTAGAGCCAGACCTAGTCTCAGCCTCAAAGCAGGTCTGACTCCTGCCTCTTTTTGCCTTGTGGTAGGGTTAGTGATGTCTCATGTAGCCTCACAGTAAAGCTAAGCCCTGTCTCATTTTGCCTTGTGGTAGGGCTAGCTCTGTCTCATCAAGGAGCTTATCGCTCAGCATTTTAAACTGGCTCTAGCCTCCCAGACTGGAGCCAGGATGCGGGATGGAGGCAGCGATTAATGCACACTAAATTTCTGGCCACCATGAGCCCAGGTCCCAGCCGCACTCCACCAGCACTTTTTAAAAGTCGGAAAGCTTTCTGATTTCTAAAAAGTGCTGGCGGAGCACTGTTTGATCCCGCCTGGGACCCAGGCTGATGGTGGCCGGCGGTTTGGCAATGATCTAGTGTGTGATAATCCCCACCTCCATCCCGCATCCCAGCTCCAGCCCAGGAGGCTGGAGCTTGTTTAAAATGCTGACTCACATTACGTCCAGACCTGGTCTCAGCCTCATTGTAAGACTAGCACTTTCTCATTTAGCCTCACAGTAGAGCTAAGCCCTGTCTCAATTTGCCTTGTGGCAGGGCTAGCTCTGTCTCATGTAGTCTCACATTAGGTCCAGACCCAGTCTCAGCCACACTGTAGGGCTAGCACTTTCTCACTGAGCCTCATGGTACGGCTATGCCCTGTCTCATTTTGCATTGTGCGCAGGTTAGCATTGTCTCACTTAGGTCCAGACTTAGTCTGAGCCTTACTCATTTTGCCTTAGTGTAGGGCTAGTGTTCTATCACTCAGCCTCACAGTAGGGATAGGCCCTGACTCATTTTGCCTAGGAGTAAGGATAGCATTGTCTCACTTAGGTCCAGACCTAGTCCCAACCTCAGAGTAAGTTTGAACCCTGTTTCATTTTGCCTTGTTGTACAGTTAGCACTCTCTCACTTAGCCTCACAGTAGAGCTAGGCCCAGCCTAACTTACAGCATCATATGATGGTCAAGGCCACACTTACAACACCATGCATCTCTTGTATCTATCTGACATTAGAGGAAAAGGTTTCTTGTCAGCAAACAAGGAGGCAGCAGCAACCCTCAACCAGCTTGCAGGCCTCTGTTTTCATTCTCTTGTGCGTCTTCTACACCTCCTCCCACTCTCTGTCTCTCCTTTTTCCTCCCTTTCTCTCTCTCTCTCTCTCTCAACGTCAGTCTGCTTGCATGTACAGAAAGAGGCCGTTCTGCGTTTACTTTTTTTTTTTGTCACTGTTAACCGCATCCGGACTCTATTAAAGTTCCTGGCGCTGAATAAACAATGTAACTGTCGCGTGCAGCAGTCTGAAAATAATTGGATTAGCTAAAACGTATCAGCTAAATAGAGACAGTCCCTGATCAGACAGTCAGAGTAAATGTCACCCTGGAAAAACCCTGAAAACTGATCTGACTCATGCTGGATTACTCTACTTGTAGCAGCCTCCATGAGGAAAAGAAATGAAAAGAATATTTATATACACCTTTTACTTATTTAGCTCTCTTTTTAATCTACAAATAGTCAGATCCTAAAGATAGACATTCAGATATTTTAGAATGAGATGTTGGGGGGGCGGGTTTACCACCAGAATATTTAAGACTGCCTCATGACCTGCTCTTGTGCTTGAACCCCCAAAAGGTCACACTGCACAGAAATGAACACTGTGAGCTGCTAGTGACTACAGAGGAAGCTTCTTTTAAAAGCACAGGCACACCAGAGGATTGAAAAGTTGGCAACATTCCTGTCCTGGGAGTTCTGAACATGGTCTGGCACAGCATGCTTTGCCACTGAAAATAGTCCCAGTCACTGGGATATAAAGAGCTGCTTTTTACTGAGTTGAGCCAATGTGATGTAGTGGTTTGAGTGTTGGGTGAGAGACCAGGGTTTGAATCCCCTTTGCTCATCAGCGGAAAACCACTAGGTAACCTTGGGCTAGTCACACACGCTCAACCTCAGAGGTCCAGGACTTCTCTGGACAAATTTTGCCAAGAAAACCTAGTGATGGGATTGCCATACGTCAGAAATGACTTGAAGGCACACAACAACTAACATTAACTCATACCGAATTCGATCTAGATGCATCTAGCTGAGTATTATTGACATTGACTGGCACCATCTCTCCAGGATTTCATGCAGCATTATGTCTTAGCCCTCTCCTGACACATCAGGTCAGGAGAACATGTAACAATCCAGATATTGTTGCACTAGATATCCCAGTAGCCTTAGCCAGCAGAGTCAATGGTAGTGGTTTGGACAACATTGGGAAGGCTACCAGTTTCCTGGCTGTAGTTCTACCTGGAAACCAAGTACTTAACCTCTCCCTCAAACCATATGTAATAGGGAAGTTACTGCTTAATATAGCAGGACTAACATCTAAACAAAGATGCTGGGGATTGGGCTATAAATGCAGATGATTCCAAAGTGGATTGTGTCCATTTATAAATGTGAAATCCTAAAGTCTTGTGAAAGTGGCTTTTTGTAATTAGAATCACTTCTATTAAGGAAATATCCCTCCACACAGGTCATGAAATATCTGTGGGACAAGTCCAGATCAGGCAGACAAAATGGGATTTCTTTCTTTTTCCTAACTAGATCCCTGACTTGCCATGCCAATTCTACCAAAAGAAAAGGTCCCCAATTTTATTTTTACAAAAAACTTAAAATACTCAGGCTGCTGGAACCTGGGAAAATAATTGCAGGAAGTGCTGAGAGACTGTTGAATGGGGAATGTGAATCTGCTTCTATCCATTTCTCTTTTCTTTGCACACGGAAGTCACTGAACCAATAAATAACATTTCTGGAACACATTAGGGTTTTGTGGTCCTCCCGCAACACCACACAGATACACACACACACAAATATACATGCTTTGTATCAGCTCTCCAGAAAAATTCAAGTTAACAGCAACTTGCTTTTTTAAAAAAAGAAAAAGAGCTTCTGAGCTTAATAAACAGATTGGGAATTTGGCTTACCACCAGAAACAAGAAGGGGGGAAATTAATTGTGCATTGTGGTTTAGTTGCCCTGTTTATAATAGACCAGCAGAGAAAAACTAGAAGATGACAAAAAGAGTATGGCAGAGGTGAGGTTAAAGTTTGACCTGTCAGGTCAATTCAATCTAAAGCTGCTGTTTTTCAATCCCTAAATAAATTCCAGGATGAACTGAAGACAGTTAGGGTTCATTCAGCAAACACCTGAGGAATCTGCTCTATAGAGATGTCACTTTTGTGCAAAAATCTTGTCCTTTCAGATTGCCAGCTGACTGGAAAACAAAGGGATTGGCCTGCTCTTTGGGCCTTTAAAAGCAGAAGGCTCTGCAGAAACTAGCCAGTGAGCTTTTCACAGCTGTGCAAAGAAGCCGTCATAGAAGCATTATTGCCTTCAAACAGTTGTGGGTCAAGCCATTGCTAAGGCCAAGCTAAAGAGCTGAGGCTGCATCCACACTGCAGAGATCATCTGGTTTGATGCCACTTTAAATGCCATGGCTTCATGCTGTGAAATTTTGGGAATTCTACTTTGTTGCAAGACCAGCGCTTTGCTGCAACAGCTTTGCTCTGGTGCCACAACAAACTACAATTCCAGCAATTCCATAGCATGAGGCCATGTCAGTTAAAGTGGTGCTAAACCAAATTATTTCTGCAGTGTGGATGCAGCCTGAGTAAGAGCTGGCAAGTCTGCAGAGACAGTGAGTGAGCATGTGAAAAAAACAGTCCTATCTCTTCCAGTGAATATTTGTCCACAAAAAATCTCAGTCAACCAAGGCTTCTTGCCACATGTGTGTGCCATACCCTCCAACTGTCCCCGTTTGGCAGGAACAGTCCCAATTAATCCTCTGTCATCCCACTTCTTTAGCTGATTTTAAAATGTCCTAGTTTTTTATTCCAGCTTTCCCTCAGTTTACTTCAGTTTACTACTGGAAACATTTAAAAAGAGGCTTAAAACCTTCCTCTTCTGTCTAGTCTTCCCCGCTGAAAAATGAAGTTTTGCACTCCCAATCCCATTGACTCTCTGCCTTACTCTCTTGAATGATTGTTTTTTAGATTTTATATAATTTGTATTTTGCATTTTATCTATTTTATGAGATGTTGTAACCATTTTATTGGTCTGTAAACCTCTTTGATCTAAGGAAAAGCGGTATACAAATAAAATTTATTATTATTATTAGTTGCAGCAATGTGCAAAGTAGTTTATACTTAGTTAACTCAGCAGGGGCATTTTGCCCTTCCCAGTAGACTGAGGCAGAATCAAACTGCTGAAGCCTCACCTAGTTTGTGTGTTCATTGACCACACAATGATATTGCTTGGCCACATGTATCCCAATTTTCATCTGAGAAATATTGGAGGGTATTAGCATCCATGAGGCAAAAGAGACAGACATGACTGGAGTTCTACTTTCTGGGAGTTCTGTGTGTGTTGTGTGACTTCATGTCATTTCCAATTTATGGTGACCCTAAGGCAAACCAACTGTGGGGTTTTTACGGCAAGATTTGTTTAGAGGAGGTTTGCTATTGCCGTCCCCCGAGGCTGAGAGCATGTGACTTGCCCAAGGTCACCCAGTGGTGACCATGACTTTTTCCAATCTCTGAATGAGATCTCAGTATTAAATTGGTACAGCAGTCCTCAAATGCACATCAGGGTGTGGCAATATCATGCTATAGATTTGTCTATATGGAATTTGTTATTTCTTTGCTCTCCACCCTGCCTCACGAACTTCAAGGCGGCCCTGCTTGTTGAATGTGGGGGGCGAGAGAGGCCTGGAAGTAATGTTTAATCTTAAATTTGATTCAACTCTCTACTCCCATCTCCCAGGAGGCAAAATAAAATTGGGAAGGAAGGGAATGACCTATAGGATATGGAAAACATCTTTAATGAGTACCACCTTTCACTAAACTTTCTGAAAGCAAAGTGGGTCATGTGTATGCATGAGCGAGAGATTTCATCTATGTAGTCATAAAAAGGAGAAACCCGAAACCTTTGTCCAGCCACATTTATTCAGATGAAACTCCCAATTAATTTCATGTTCCCCCACATAGGTACCTTTGGAATCATCGCTTAAGCCAATACCCACTTGAGAGTTAAGCTCCCATGAAATCACAACTAGTTCGAGTTTTAAAAGCTGAAGGTCACAGCTGTGCCACCCTGTACAACCGTTTCTTAAAAGTAAAATTCATGTAAACCTATGAGGCCTGTGTTTCTGCAAGTAAACGTGTTCAAAATCAAGTTATGAGAGTCTGCAAACTTATAGGACAACCTGTCCTATACGACATCAGAGATGTCAAGTTTAGCACATTGGCATACTCCCCACCATTTCACAGCTGAAAACTGGGACGTGTGTGGCCAAGCAATATCAAAATATGGTCAAGATAGCAAAAGTTAATAATGTAGAAGAACAGACAGGTCAGGAGAGGCTGCAGCAGTTTATTTTTGCCAGAGCCTACTGGAAAGGGTCAAATTCGGCCCCTTTGCTTCTCTCCCCGTTGCTGAGTTATGAGTAAAAGCTACATTTGGACTTCAAACTCAGTTTACCTTAATCGAAACAAGCAAAAAACAAAAAGGGGAAGTGGAAGGAGGAAGGAGGAAAAAGAAGCTGGGACACTTTAAAAGCAGCTGAAATAGTGGGAAGGCAGAGGATTCATTGGGATTGGGATTGTCCAAATCTACATAGTTGCGGGTTATGCACTTAAACTGGGAGTTTGGCTGAAACCGAGTTAAATTCCACTAGAAGTTTCAGCCCATTTTATTGTAATGAGAGAAAAATGATCAACCACTTCCTATGTGTACACGCAAGCGCACATGTACGCACGCACACACATAGCACCTAATCTAGTAAAGAAAAAAAGTGAAGGGGAGGCTAACAAAACCAGCGTAGCATAATAAAACCAGCCAAGTTTGGTTAAATAGTATCTGTGGATAGAAATCTGTAAGTAAGGACACCTCTTTTACCTCTTGCAAGAGTACTTGACCAAAAATCAAGTGGGCTTCTTCACCATGAGTAGAAGGTGTAAGTCTTGTGAAAGTACCCCAAGTTAGTTACAACCTTCCACCTTCTTCTGGCTCCTGGATCTGTGCAAATTAAATCTCTCTTTCTCTCTCTAGGAGAAGGTTGCTGCAAAGCACACATCATTTCCTCTAGTTTATCTCTTTTAAAACCAACAAGGGCAAACGGAATGGAAAGGGAAGGGACTGTAGCAGCCCTAGTAAATAGCCTGGGATCACTTGATTCTGTAATATTGTTCAGGCTAAGCCCCTTGGTCTGCAATGTCGGTGTGGGAGACCAAGAGGAGCCCCTCTAAGCTTGTTCAGTTCTTTCTAAATGGAAGAGTAGAATAAAACAGGCATTCTGGAACACATTGTTCCTGTGTTTTGAGGGGAGAGGTTTGCACTCTCGCTTTGATTTCTCAGTGGCCTTTGCATTATTGTGTTTGATCTCTGCTGGAAAAAGAAAATATTACTCTTTCTGCTTTTAGTAATAATCCATATAGCACCCTAGTTGGATCAAGCAGCTTTTGGTCTGAATTTGCACTCAAAATCCACCTACTCAATCAAATTATCCCCTCCTTGACTGTTGCTCAGGTAACTTTTTTCCCAAAAAACATATCCAGGGTAGCTGTGTTGGCAATACAGTACAATAATGTGGATTGTTATTTGTGGATTTTGCATGTTATTATCTTTTCCCCAAGAAAATCATGAAGAATCCATTAAGGACCCTACCTGTGCTGGAACGTGCTTTTGGTCTGGATTTGCACCCGAAGCCAGTCGGCGATCCCCCTAAGAGGCTGCTAGGGGGGAAAAGTCCAGAGCCATATTCAGGAACGTAGGATGGGTAGGTGGTGATGGGATGGTGAGCGGAGGAAGAGGCCCCTCCTAGTGAGGCCATGCTGCTCCTGGAGTGAGAAGACTCCAGCTTCATGGTGTCGGCCAAAGACACCTGATATTTAATGCACTCCTTCTCCTCTTGCCGGCTGGATCCAGTGGAACCTGGAGTGGAGATGGAGGGATCTGGGGAGACATCTTTGGGAGGGGTCGGTGGGAAGGTGAAGAGGTGTGGACTGGAGTGGCCCGCTGACAAAGTTGAGGAGGAAGCCGGAGGGTAGACAGAGAGAGGTCCAGGTGAGCCGTGGTGGATGGGGGTCTTGGAGAAGGGACTCAGGTTCCATGGAGAGGTCCCATGGTGGTGGCTTCCCAGAGCTTTGCTCCCATCCAGCCAAGGGAGAGAACTGTGCAGCAAGGGCGGGCGGCACACCTGGCCACCTGCTAGGACAAAAGAGAAAGGAGATCCACATGAGATGGCTTCTTCCTTCCCAAAGAAAAGATCAGTGGATGAACAGGCCTCAACTGGGGATCTGAGAGACAACCCAACACTTCCATTCTTTGCAAGAGTTAAGATCTGGGGCTACCCAAGGTGGATTTTGGGCAGTTTCATTTATCATCCATTGTGAAATAAAACTTATGTTTATTACAGATCATATCCCAAGACTCAAGCTCCGTCTGACCACAATTAGGTATCTGTTTTCAGATTGAATTGGGCCCCCTTGTGTTTTTTTCCCCTTGCAGCCAGGAAAAGTTACTTTTTGGATGACAAAGACACTAAATGCAGTATTCTGGGAGTTGGTCATCCAGAAAAGCATCTTTTCTGAGCTCTGCTCCTCCTGTGGAGCATAATAGAGTTCTTTTTTGCACCATGTCTTGGGTTGACTTTGTCTGTGTCAGTGCCCCTACCAGCTGGCAGAAATCAGGTGGCTCTTACTATCTTCTTCTGGCACAAGGGACATCACCTGTCCTGGGGACTAAGAGGCCTCTGAGTGCATTCCCCCAAAATACAGGCAGCTAGGCCCTAGATTTCCATCCCAGAGGCTCACCAAGTTTGCAGGGATCTCTACCTGTCCACCATTGACAAATCAAGTCTGGCTTTGTTGACCCATTCCAACTGTAGTCAAGCCGACACAGACTGTGGTGGCAAGTACATAAACTAGGCTGGCTAACTGGCCAGAACAAGCCAAATGTGCGGATACCTGCTAGCTTTGTCTCTGTGCCTGAGCCTGTCCTGTTTAGGGCAGACCTTGGAAATCAATACCCAAAATGAAGAGGAAAGGTGGCATTCACAACCTGGTCAACAGTGGTAAACCCTGTGCATGTCTTGTTGTTGTGTGCCTTCAATTTGTTTCTGACTTAGACAAGAGGACTTTATCACAGGGTTTTCTTGACAGGTTCTTCAGAGTGGGGTTGTCATTGCCATCCTCGGAGGCTGAGAGTGTGTGACATGCCCAGGGTCACCCAGTGGGTTTCCATGGCTGAGCAGGGATTCAAACCCCATTCTCTAGAGTCATAGCCCAATGCTCAAACCACTATGCCACGCTGGCTTTACTCAGTTCAAACGGCAACATGAAAATTAGAACTTTCTAAAAGGCAGTTGACAAACATAATCCAAGAATGGTTTGGAACATCAAAATGTCAGATTCTTTGCCTCTAGAAGACAGTCGCAATTAGTATTATTAACACTGTTCAAATTACTATTGTTACTACTATATTTGGGGCAAACATGTATCAGTAGTAACCATGTTGTGACTTTTTAATCCCATTTGTAAAGTTTTGTATTTTTCAGTCCAGTTCTCAATCCACTGACTCAGTTGAAGTCACTCACAGGAAAGAAATTTAGGCTGCATCCCGGCTGCAGAAATAATACAGTTTGACACCCTTTAACTACCATGGCTCAATGCTATAGAATTCTGGGATTTGTAGTTTTGTGAGACATTTAGCCTTCTCTGCAGCCTTAGTGTAAGGTGATAAATATGCTAAGGACCAAGGAGCTATTCAGATAGTAAAGTGACATTTTTTTACTATCATTACCTACAGAAGACAGACTCATTTTGGTCAGATGGAGTCATTATCAGCCATATTTTCAGGATGGAGTGCAAATTAAATTCAAATGGCAAATTTATGCCAGAACCTGCCACCAACACTAGGATCTCAATTTCTTATGTTATAAGTATCTCTTGTTGGAATTAAAGAAATTAACTTCTACTTACAACTTTTAAGATTTGGGATGCACCTAAGTGCCTGCCTATAAATCCCACTTAAACCTGACCTAAACTTTGATGGTGAAAGAAGTTCTTTTAATTTCCCTGGAATTTAAAGTACTTCCATGAGAATATACTCATGCTAGACATCAGCATACAATACTCTCTTGGAAGTTGTAGTTTGGGGAGGCATTCCACCTCGTCTACCAGAGAAAGCCCCAGTGCTTAACCAAACTGCAAATCCCAGGATTCTGTATGACATAATCATGACAGTTAAAGTGGTGTCAAACTGATTTAATTCCCCATCTACATCCTTAGTATATTATTTTACTATTTTTAACATTTTATATTGTGGTGTTTATCATTTGTTTATATTATATATGTTCTGATGTACCACCCTTTGGTGGAAAGGGTGTTATAAATAAATGTTCGTAGTAGTGGTAGTAGTAGTAATAGTACAGACCACCATTCATTCTGACTATCTGTGTGTCTGAAAAAGCCTTTCCTTTCATCTAAGGCTTCTTGCACATTACATATGTATACAGCAGTTTGATCCCACTTTAACTGCCATGCTACCTCTTACAGAAAACTTGGGATTTGTAGCTTTCAGGGACACTGGACCTCTCTAGCAGAGGTCTCTAAATTCCTCATGAAATAAGAAATCCCAGGTTTGTGTGGGATGGAGCCCTGGCAGTTAAACCGCTACAATTGTGTAGTGTCTATTTTTGTATGGGTTTTAAGAGAGGAAGATTTTTAGGAAAAGATGGCAGTGGTAGGTAGGCACCTTTACCTGGAAGTAAGTAACTCCTAAGTAAAGGTGTCTGTGGTTCCAAATCTGATTAAATTGAAGTAAAACAAACAGAGGCAGAACACACACAGTCACACCCCAAATTGGTTGCCTTTTCCATTGAAGTTTTTCCCCCACCCACATAAAACACAGAAAACTTCTCTCCCCCTCCCCCCCCAAAAGAAAAACCCTCACTTTTTCTGAATAGATCTGCCAAACCTCTTAAACTGGAGGGCACTAATAAAGAACTCAGAGCATGGAAAAGTTCCTCTTTTTCTACTTTAAACTCCAGGCCTCTTCATCCAGGTTGACCACTTCCCTTTGCTGGATTGCAACCCACAAAATCCCCCAGCCAGTCAGCAAACTCCCATTGAGAGGCAGTGCGGCATAGTGGTCTGAGCACTGGACGGTGACTCTGGAGATCAGGGTTTGATTCCCTGCTGGGTCATGGAAACCCACTGGAAACACTCTCAGGCCAAGAGACCCCTGAGACAGGGGCGCCATCAATCAGAAATAACTTGAAAGCACAGAACAACACCTAACCAAGGACAGCCAACCCTGGTCTAGACAAAACTCAACCCATCTTCATGGGGCCTTGTTCTCCAAGTAAACCTGGACAGCTTTACGATGGCAACTGGTGACCACTTGAGAACCCAATAGATGATACTTTAGGAGAAGCTGTTCCTGCCTAAGAAGTTAGCTTTCTCCCTTAGTTACTTAATTAGTTACTTAAAGCTTAGTTACTTAATTAGTTACTTAAAACTAATCCTCCTAAACTGAAGTATTTGGGGACATTAATACCGAATTAACAGGCTCAAGTTCCAGACAAGAAAAGCATACCAAAGCAGAACAGGAGAGTGGGGGAAAGTATTGATCTTCTCCCAGAATTCCTGAACAAATTTATTCTCTCTTCTCTTCTCCAGACTTTAAAAAAAACAAACGCTGATCATCTTTGTGTCCTTTTAGGATCTCACTAGGATCTCAATTTCTTATGTTATTTCTTTATTTATTTCACCAGCAACTAGTTGAAGTTTCCTGGGTCTTTCCATATTCCAACCGACAAACTCCCCAACCACAAAATGAGACTATTCTGAGTCCACTTACTTGGAAGTAAACCTTATTACATTAGATAGAAAAGACACTGCCCTCTCCCCAAAACAGATTTATTTCAACCATCTTTTATTTTATCTATTTAAATCTATTTTATCTATTTTAATGGTCATTTTTGTGAGTTTCTAATTGTAAGTCTTTAGACTGTAGGCCATTTTGAGTCCCAATTTTGGAAGAAAATCAGGATACAAATGAATATAATAAATAAACAATGCACAAATTATATTATTTTCAAGTTAAGGGCTGACTATGAAAGTTGATTTCCCTTTCGCAGCCTTCACTTAAGATCCTAAAGTAAATGCAATTCTAGATAGCCAGATAATGCTAGGAATCCCCCTGAAATAAAAGGACTTTCCTATTAAAAACCTGCCTTATGTTAAGGACTAGAATCTGTTTAGATTGCCTGGGAATTGGCTTCTGGATTGGGATTGGGAATTGACTTCTGGCCTAGTCAATTTAGCAATCTACATTTTTCACATTGCTGCAGATAAAAATACTATGAAATATCCCAAAGAGAAAAGATCTGCCTTAATGCTGAATTTTGCTTTTAAATCTTACAATCCACCCGAATACAGTATAAGTGTCCCATGCGACTCAGGTGTGGTTTGCAAAGGCAGACCAAAATCAAATTGAGTCTTGAATTGAACAACCAGTCCTCCTAAATATTCCCATAGATTGGAAGTGAATGAGGCTAAGGCTCCAGATCAGTGAGACTAAATGCAGACCCAATACATCTGGGTCTTTGAAGTGAACAACCAGTCCTCCTAAATATTCCCATAGATTGGAAGCGAATGAGGCTAAGGCTCCAGATCAGTGAGACTAAATGTAGACCCAATACATCTGGGTCTTTGAAGTGAACAACCAGTCATCCTAAATATTCCTGTCTATTGGAACTGAATAGAGCTAAGGTTTTGCATCAGAGGGACTAAATGCAGACCCAACAAATTTGGGTCTTTGAACTGAAAAACCAGTCATCCTAAATCCTAAATATCCCGATAGATTGGAAGACCCAATAAAACTCAGTCTGAAACCAGTCATTTTAAATATTCCCATCTACTGGAACTGGATGAGGCTAAGGCTCTGGATCAGAGGGAATAAAATAAGAGGCGTTCACACGACAGGGAAACCCACGTGTCAATAGGATGCATGATGGGGTTGTTTTTTCTTTTGAAAAAAGAGGGGTCTTTGGGGATAGATAAATACATTATTATTATTATTATTATTATTATTATTATTATTATTATTATTATTTTAAAGCAAGTGGACGTTTTTATACAAAGGTGGATAGGGGTGGGGGGGGGGGGTTGGGGGTCTTGAAATTATTCCAACCTAAGTTAATCCCTCTTGTGTGAAAGGGCTTTCCAGAGGCTGCATCCACACTGCAGCATTAACCCGGTTGAACTGCCTTGGCTGCATGCTATGGAATTCTGGGAATTTGAGTTTGTGGTGGCCTCTGCTCCGCTCTGGGGCCACCACAAACTCCAATTCCCAGAATTCCATAGCATGCAGCCAAGGCAGTTCAACCGGTGTCAAACCGAGTTAATGCAACAATGTGGATGCAACAGGAGCGTCAAGTCCTATAGGCGGAGGATCGTTAGAATTGCCTCCAGCTCGGAGGGGGGGAAGCGGAGAGGAACCAATGTTTTGCAACGTGTTGTAATGCCTCTAATAGCCGGGCAAGGCATTGACGGATTAGGGATGAGTCGGGTTTGCTCAATCCCTTGGCACAAGGCAACTCTGTCCTTTAAGCAGCTCATTTATGACTCTGCCGGGAGTATTGCTACACACTCGCCACCACTTTATTTCCCAGTCGAGAGAGAGAGAGAGAGAGAGAGAGAGAGAAAGAAAGAAGAGTCCAAGGGGTTCCCTTGAGTAAGAGCAGCAATCTCGCTTTCCAAACAGTTTTGGCCTATCTGGAGTTTGCAAAGAGATCTGGGCTGCTGTGCCTCTTTCTCTGGAGCACCTTCTGCCTCCATTCCTCACCTTTCAGCATGGTATACACACACACACATATACACACACATGCACACATATATACTTATACACATATAATACACATGCACATACACATATATACAACCATAGGCACAAACACAAACACAAACACACACACACACACACACACATATATATATATAATACATATACACACACTATATACACACAAGCACACACATATATACTTATATACATATAATACACACACGCGCACGCACACACACACACATATATATATACACACGCACACATATATATACTTATACACATATAATACACATACACGCGCACATATATATATATACACACATATAATACACATACACACAGACATACACACACACATATATATACACACACATGTGTTTATACACATATAAATCACACATATAATTTGAAATGGTCTGTTTTCTAATTCACTAAATCATTCCCTTAATTAAATTAAAGTGGTGTCAAACTGGATTATTTCTGCAGTGTAGGGATGGGACTCTGGGGGCTGCGGTTTCTTGTGGCCCCAGAGCTCTCCAACAGAGAAGGCTAAAGGTCTCCCAAAACTTCCCAGAATCCCATAGCATTGAGCCAGGCCAATGCAAGCGGAGGTCAAACCGGATTGTTTCTGCGGTGTAGAGGCCAGGGTTCGAATCCCTGCTTGGCCATGGAAGCCATCAAAATGTTTGTGCCATCCTTTGTCTATTTTCCCATTCAGCCTGAAGAAGAGACCAGGATCTCCCTGAAACTGGCAGCCAGGCCTTGAACTGGAATTACTCCTCAATGGGTGCCTTTGTTTTCCCCTTGGAAATATTCAGCAGATTCGTGTATGCTGACAGGTCAGTGTCCCAGGGAAACAACCCTATCTCTTCTTTCTTTCTTTCTTTCTTTCTTTCTCTCTTTCTTGCCCCTCTGACAGCTTTCACACTTCTAACCTCTCAGCCCCCGAGGCAAAGTCATTACAGCCTCTTTTTCGGAATTATATTTTAAAACGATTGCAAGATGATGAAGAAGATTATTATTATTATTATTATTATTATTATCCCCCTCTTTTCCCCTTCATTATTACCCACTAAGGCTTTAATGGAGCAGTTTCCAAATCCCTTGTCAAAAGAAACCAAAAGTGATTTTTCATTCTTCTGTTTAAAGAAAAGCAAAAGAAACCAACTAGAAACAATTATTTTCACTTTTAATAATAATAATAATAATAATAATAATAATAATAATAGCTCAGTCGGGAAAGTGGAAGGGTTTAAACTCTTTTAAACTGAGTGTGGACAAAGTCTGGAAGCCTTTCTGTGGCACAAGACGGATCACAAAATGGAAATAAGTGATCGAAAAGATCCAGACTTCTTGATCCAAACTCCTAAACCGTTTTTGAAACGGAAAACAAAAATAACAGTAATTTGGACATTATTATTATTATTATTATTATTATTATTATTATTATTATTATTATTATTATTATTTTAGTCCAGGCCCAGTACTTTTTTACTGGAGAGTTTATAGTGTTTTGCAATTTTAGGTAAAATTGCAGAGGATTGCAATATTTGCAGAGTTTAAAAGAAAGCAGTCTAAAAATCCAGACAGATGACAAAAGCGCTTTCCTAAACCCGGATCGGGGCCGTTATAATGCTCCTATCCTTCCTCTACTACATCCAAACCCCAATTTAAACCAATTCAAAGTGTGTGTGTGTGAATTCAGAGCTGAAGCTGCAAGGTTGCAATCCGGCCGGGCTTGGTTTACTCGAGAGTGAGCCTCCCTGCTGCTGAGCCCTTTTTGTGTCGGTTTGGCAACCTTTGAAAAACCGCATCGCATCGCCAGCCAAGTCCCTGGGATTTGCCAAATATTTAGGGCTCTCTCTATGCCCTAAAAAAAATAATGCGTTTATGGGGGAATTGAAGGAGGCAGCTTCAGTTTCCGGGAAAGTCCCTTCCCTGTAAAATAGGGAAATGGCAGAACCCTATACACACAAACACACAGTATATTACATGCACACACACATACACACAATATATATATAATACACACGCACACACACACCAGAGAGAGAGAGACAGAGATACACAGATACCGACATATACAGGGTTTTATGCATCTAGGCCCAAATCAGTGGGAATAGATCAGACCCACGGAATCCATTCTTGAAGCAGATCATGCCCCTGAGTCCAGTTCGGATCCAAACCAAGAGTCAGGCCCAAGTTTGGCTTGTGCTCCTTCCAGTTCCTGGCGAACAAGGCTTTTGGGCTCCCCCCAATTCTTTTTAAAAATCCTAAAATGGGGGGGACTTGGATTTTACCTCCAAAAACCAGTCCTTCCTCTAGAAATGGAGAGGATCTGTATCATTCATTGGCTCAGGATTCGTCCTATGAAGGGTTTAAGGAGAAGAAGGGACCACTGGCTGCCCTTGGGCCAGTCACACTCTCTCAGCCTCAGAGGAAGGCAATGGCCAACCTCCTATGAATCAACTTGCCAAGAAAATCCTAGGATAGTTCGCCTTCAAAGTCTGCATAAACCAGAAGCGACTTGGAAGGCACACAATAAAACTAAGAAGCGAGGGAGGGAAGGGGGGACAACAACAACACACACACACCCTCTACACACACTTTACTCGCTCTCTACTTCTTATTTCCGGGCCTTACTGCCGGTAGTAGAGGCTGTCAAAAGGGGAAGTTGATTTGGTTCATTGATTCGTTTCAATTGTATGCCGCCCTTCTCCCCAAAAGGGACCCAAGGCGGCTCACAGAGGGGAAAAAATATTCTACAGCACTTTACAATAAAAAATTTTAACATGTCCAATAAAAACCGTACAAAATCACATCCCTTAAAAACTCCCCTGCGCACCAAAAAGCCATGTATTCAAAGCCTGCCTGCATTTCTCAAAGGAGGAAGATGATACAGAGAAAAAGCCAACTCTTGGCTCTTAGTAGCCCTCCTAGGAGGATCTGGGGGAAAGAAAGGAGAGCCAGCTGACCTAGTGGTTGGAGCCTTGGACCAGGACTCTGGAAACCTGGCTTGGCCATAGAAACTCATTGGGTGACCTTGCACATGTCACACTCTCTCAGCCTCAGAGGAAGGCCCTGGCAAACTCCACTTGAAGAAAGTTTCCAAGAAAACCCTGTGATGGCTTCGTCTTAGGGTCGTCAGAAAAAGAGGCACACAACAACTGTGTGTGTGTGTGTGTGTGTGAAAGCAATTGGCAGCATGAGCTTTCATAGACTTCAATCTGCTTCCTCAGATGCATTTGGGAGGAGACTGAAGTCTAGGAAAGCTCCTGCTGCCGCCTTTCTTTCAGTGAGTCTCAAAGGTGCTACAAGATCTCTCTACAGACTGATTCTAGAGACTCACACGGCTATGCCTTTGACTTCTACCAATATATACGCGTGTGTGTGTGTCTGTGTGTGTGTGTATATAAAGATGAGGAATTTGGAGGCATGAGGTGCTCAAGAGAACTAGGTACAGCAACGTGCTAGATGCGACTGAGTCCTATGCCTTCTCTTCACAAAGTCCAACTCTTGGCTCTTAGTACCCACCTAGGAGGATCTGGGGGAAGAAAAGGAGAGCCAGCTGCCCTAGTGGTTGGAGCTTTGGATCAGGACCCTGGAGACCTGGCTCGGCCATAGAAACTCATTGGGTGACCTTGGGCATGTCTCACTCTCTCAGCCTCAGAGGAGGGCCCTGGCAAACCCTCTCTAGGGAAACCTTGCCAAGCAAACCCCAGGATCAGTTCCTTAGAGGGTCAGTGGGAAATGACTGGAAGGCACACCACAACCACCACAACCCCACGGAAAAGAAGCCGGAGAGGGACCTACCGTGGTGGGCCGGCGGGTACCTCTGGACGGTGGCCCGCACGGAGTTGCTGTAGTAGGGCGGGACGTGGTTGCCTTGTCCGTCGATGTTAAAAAGTACATCCACTTCGTCGGCCAGGGGATACTGGGTGGGGTCCATGTAGGAGTGGCCCAGGCCGGGATGATGGGACTCCGGGTGCTGCCCGTTGAGGACGGCCGGGTGGTGGTGGCTGACCCACCGGGGTTGATCCGTGGTAACTTCCATGGCCGCTTCCTCCCCGCAGGCGTTTCCAGGCAGGACGGCAAGAGCAGCGGAAGGGGAAAGAGATGGTGGACTTGCCCCCTTTTTATTCTTCTTTTTCCAGTGCAATTGTTATTTTAAAAATAATTTAAAGTAAGATTGATGGGGGAGGGGCAGAGAAAGAGGGGTTTAGAAATTATCAGGGAGGCGGGAATAAATGACCCCCAAAAAGTGGTGGGGAAAATTGTGTCCAAAAGAAAGGGCAAGTTTTGGAACTCTCTCTCTCTCTCTCTCTCTCTCTGTTTCGTTCTCTCTCTCTCTGCCCAGGTGGAGAGAGGCGTCTCTGAAACACAAGAGTCTCCCTCTTCACAAACGGCAAATAAGAAAGAAAGAACGGGGAGAAATGGGGTGGGAAGAGTGAGAGAGAAAGAAGCAACCTGAGTCCAAACTCTCCCCGGAGGATTTCTGCCTCTTCTTCTTTTTAAAGACACGCGTCTTCTGCCTCTGCTTCTGCTTCTTTGCCTTGGATCACCTGCGAAGGAAGGAAGGAAGGAAGGAAGGAAGGAAGGAAGGAAGGAAAGAAGGGAAACCAAAAGCAGAGGGAGAGAAAGACAATAAAAAGAAAGGAAAAGTTTGGGTTACAAAAATAAAAGAGACTCCAAAGGAAGCAACAACTTGGATATATATATGCTGAGGTCTAGGAAAGCTCTCATGCTGCCAACCTCTTCCTTTAAGTGAGTCTCAAGGGTGCTAAAAGACCCCTCTACTTCTTATTATTATTATTATTATTATTATTATTATTATTATTATTGCATCTAAATGGACCTGAGGCTGAAATCTAGGAAAAGGTCCAGCTGCCACCTTCTTTCTTGAATCTCAAAGGGGCTCTAAGATCTCTCCAGGTACTGATTCTACAGACTAACACAGCTATATCTTTGAATTCTCCCTATATATATTTAAATATTGAAGGGTTTGAGAGAGATCTCGGAGCGAGACTTGCCCACCTGGATGTGGGGGGCTGTTTTCTTTCGCTTTGGGGGTGTTTTCTTCCCCACCTTTTCCCCAGGCTAAAGGAGGAGGAGGAGGAAGGGGTCTAACCAACTCACCTATCCGACCCCCCAAAAGACTCCGCTTTCCTTGCTCTTTGGAGCCGGCTGCAGCGCTGGCAGTGCTTTTCCAACTCGGGATGCGACAACCAACTTTCTTCTCCTCCCTCCCTCTTGTGTTTTGGGGCGATGCTCACTTTTTGGGGGTCCTTAGGGGCCAATTTCTCCCCAGCCTACCCAATCTCAACCCCCGAAAGACCTGGCACAGAAGAACAGCAAAAGGAATTACAGTAATTTATATATATATATATATAGAGAGAGAGAGAGAGAGAGAGAGAGAGAGAGAGAGAGAGAGGGAGAAAGAGTTTTGGCTGCTGCTCAAATGCGAAGGGATCTTTCCCTCTGCGATCCTCCCTTCCACTCCAAGGATCAGAACCGATCCTCTCTCACACACACACCTTTCCAAACTTTGCTGCCCCAGAAAGGGGAGAAACAGCGTCACGTTTGAATGCAACAAACAAGCTAAGGACCCGGGATCATTTTGCCAGCCAAGAAAACCCGATCGAAGCCGGGAAGGAAAGTCGGAAAGGCTCCAAGAGAAGAAGAAGAAAGGAGAAAGCCTCCCAAGCCAGCCAGGTTAGAGATTGAGGGGGGGAAGAAGGGAATGAAAAAATGAATGGGAGGAACCGGGGAGAACTTGATCTCCCTGGATTGTCCCCTTTTACCTCTCTGTGCCTTGCTCTCTTCCTCCCTCCTTCTTTCTTTCTCGTTCCCTCCCCCTCCTTCCCTCCTTTCTTCCTCCTTCCCTCCCCCCTCCTTCCCTCCTTTCTTTCTTTCTTTCTCTCTTTCCTTTTTTTTTCTTTTTCTTTAAAGGGAAGGCATTATTTCTGAAAGAACCAGGATGGCGCCAGCCGGCTCAGGCTTCACAGACGGCTGCGGCGAGACACAACTTTAAGGAGGTTCCAGTGTCATTGCGAGGGAGGGAGGGAGGGAGGGAGGGAGGAGGGGGCGGAAGGGGGCGGAGCCTCTCTCTTCCGCCCCCAAAAGGGAGGGGATTGGGAAGAGCGCGTCCCCGCGAGAGGGAGCCAAGCGCGCCCCCGCCAGGCTGGAGAGAAAAGGAAACCAAGCGGGGCTGAGACTCTGGTAGCGTCTTCCCAAAAGCATTCTGCAAAGGGATCCTTGCAGCAAAGAGGGGCCCTTGAAAGAAAGGAGTTGGGAGCAAGAAAGAAGTTGGGAGCATGAGTTTTCGTAAACTTGAGTCTACTTTCTCAGATGCATTTATATGCAAAGCTTGCAAATGCATCTGAGAAAGTAGGCTCAAGTCTACGAAAGCTCATGCTCCCAACTTCTTTCTTTCAGGAAGCTTCCAAGCTGCTACAAGGATCCCTTTGTATATTGACCTCCCACCCTCTGTTCCAACCTTTGGGTCTTCCCTCGTGTTCCAGCCCCCTTCCTCTGGCTCTTCTGGAGGTAGATTTTTCCACCTCTAGGGAAGCTGTGATGGTGTTTGTTGGGTGCCTTTAAGTCCCTTCCAACTTAGGGCAACCCTAAAGTGGACCTAGCCTGGGGTTTTCTTGCCAAGATTTCTTCAGAGGAGGTTTTGCCTCTGAGGCTGAGAGAGTGTCACTTGGGCAAGGCCCCTGGCACAAGCTCCTTCTTATTCTCTGGTGGGCTCTTGTCCAAGGGCTAACCAGGCTCAGCCTTGCTTGGCTTGCAAATGCATCTGAGAGACTAGGCTCAAATCTACATGCTCACAACTTCTTTCTTTCAGTTAGTCTCCAAGGTGCCAAACCGGGTTATTTCTCCAGTGTGGATGCAGCCTGTAGAAGAAAAGTGGGCGCGGGTGGTGGGAAAGGAGTGAATGGAGCCTCTGGGAGCCAATCAGGAAAGAGAAAAAGCCCAAGGCCTCCCGTGATTGGCTGCTCCTTCCCCGTTCGAACTCGTTAAACTACTGTCTCCGCGCTCTGTCCATTGAGCCATTGCATCCCCTAGTGGCTCCTTCCCATTCAGGAACAACAAGGGCCTCGCTCTCCTCTTCCAGTCTGTGAAATGGGTCCAAGGGGAAGAATGCTAAAGCCAGGGTTCAAACTGGGCTGCTGCAGGGAGACAGGAGGGGAAGGGCTTCTTTCTTTCTCTTTTCTTTCTAAAAGACATTGCCCTGTATTTGTCAAAGTTTCTCCTGAACCATTTGTAACCTGAAGCTAATGGAGCTTCAAAAGCTTGCTTCCTGTGCACCATGGACCGTCTTACTCCTTTGGTGGATCTGGGATGCTAGTGTACTTTTCTTTGTACAGTTCTGTTTTGTGACTGCTTCTCCTATACTGGCAGGGATTCAAATATATATATGTGTGAGAGAGAGAGAGAGAGAGAGAGAGAGAGAGAGAGAGAGAGAGAATCCAGTAAAAGTGGGGGGGAGTTGTATATATACACACATTATGTGTGTGTATGTGTGTGTGTATATATATATACAGTATATAAATATACACATATATATGTGGGTGTATATATTTACACACACCATACATATGTACCTATATACATAACACACACATATAAACACTTATATACATACATATACACCTATATGCATTATATATATGCACACACATATATGGACATTACACACATATATACACACATATATACATATATACATTATAAGTACACACATACATATATACATTACACACACACACACACACACACACACACACATATATATATATATATATATATATATATATCATAGACTGGTAGAGTTGGAAGAGACCACAAGGGCCATCCAGTCCAATCCCCAATGTGTATACACATACACACAAACATATATTTACACACACATACAAACTTTTTCCCCGTTATTGGATTCTCCCATCCAACCTCCTGCTTTAAAATACAGGCAAGCTTTAGTAGCTGACTGTGGTCCAAAACGCACTGAAGAAATAATCCACTTTGACACCACTTTAACTGCCCTGGGTCAGTGCTCGGGGAATCCTGGGAATTGTACTTTATTGTGGCACCAGAGCTTTGTGACAGAGAAGGCTCAATGTCTCAGAAAACGACAGGTCCCAGAATCGCCTAGCGTTGAGCCAAATCGCAGTTAATGCGGATTATTTTCTGCAGTGGGATGCCAGCTAGAGTTGATGTGAATCACATCGCAAGTCCACTGATTGCAATGACTTTACTCATGGAAAAAACCCAGACTATATCGAGAGAGACCCCCAAAAATCTCTCTGGTCGTTCACCAAACAACCGTTGAGCAGAAGGGGGAAAGGCTCGGGCTGAAGGAGCTGGAGGACCGGTCGGTGGGCCTTTCCTTTCTTCCTCTTTGCCCCTCCTTTTCATTCACAGATGATCAGAAGAAACGCCGGGGAGGGAGGAGCCCGTAATGCAAGCCTTTCCCCCCCGAGACACCCTCAGCCCTCTTCCCCAAAGGCAGCGCGTTCTGCACCGAAAGGAGGAAAAGGCTCCCTTCCTGGAGAAAGGGATCAATAACCCTCTTGCGCTGACTCTGGAGTCTTCCTTTCAGGCTGACTCCTCTCGGGAGCAGACACACTCCGAACGGAGGCCCCCTCCTAGGCCCCCTCGGCCCATGGAAGAAGAGGGGTTTACTCCCAAGGAAGTGTGTGTGTGTGTGAAGCATTCAGGCTTTGTTATATAAGCCAAGTGTAGAGGATATAATATATAAACATATATAGTTCTCTATACGTGGCTTGTACAACGAAGCCTGAATGCTTCAACTATCTATAGATGTATATTCTATTATATTTACTTGGCAGTAAATCCCTTTTCTTCAATATATATTATATTATTTTTCCTTTACCTGGCTTGTGTAATGAAGCCTGAATACTTGGGAGTAAATCCCTTTTCTTCAGTAGAGATAGATAGAATAGATAGTAATATCCTTACAAGTGGCTGTATAACGAAGCCTGAATTTCTCAACTACACACACACACACACACACACACAAACAAAAACAGAGAGCTATACATACATACTTGGGAGTAAATCCCTTTTCTTCAATATATATTATATTAGATTATATATCCTTTATGACTGGCTTGTATGACGAAGCCCGAATGCTTCAACTTTAATGCTACCTTTGCAAGAAGAAGCCTTAAAAAAAATCAAGGGAACGCGAAATTACGAGAGAGAAGAAGAGAAACATGCATGAGCAATAGCATAAATGCGTTTAGGCTCTCCTAAATAGGATTTGATTTTTTTTTCCCATTCCAAAGTTTAGAGCAGACCGAGTAATTTCTTTTACTTCCCTCCTCCCATCCAAAGAGACTGTAAATTTATTTTTTTTTTGGTGTCTTTCCCTGTATAAATCCATCCCGAATCTGCGGAACAAACTAGCGATTTCATTGCATTTTATTTCTCTTATGACACCACGCTGCAGGAAAACCGGCAAGAAGTATCCAAAAGCCGTCCTTCAGCATCTGATCTACTCCCTTCGTAAAAAGGCTCTTAACAAAAGGCATGTCTGCTATGCAAGCGAGGGCTATCGTACCAACTAATGGTCGATCAAGAAAGTATTTACAACAAGCGATATTCGAGGGTGAAATGCTCTCTTCTTTCCCTCCAAATTCGACTTAGGCGGAGGAGGAGCAGAAGACCAACTAAGACTTTAATTAAAATCTATTTAATATAAAAAAAATAAAAAAAAAATAATAATATAATAATAATTGCCTCCGTTGACACGATTAAAATATTATTCTAATATTTAATATTTATTCTAATGTTTTAAAATTAACTCTAATATTTTAAAATTAATTCTAATTAATTCTGATATTTTTTAAAATAATTCTAATATTTTAATATTTAAAAATTAATTATAAATAGCAGGAGGACAGCCGTGTTGCCTCTGCCTTTCCAAAGTTTTTCCAGAGCAAATCAAAACGTTAAATGAAAACCGGATAGTATTGACTGGATTACAAGGAGATAGATTGCGGTAAAACAGATAAGACGAAGTACCTCGTCACTGAATGTTGGTATTGTTGTTTGTTGTCTCAGCCTCAGTCTTACCCTCGGGGTAAATTCCTTTTCGGGTGTTTTTGGGTGAGTAACTTTTAGGAGAGGGTTTTTGTTTTTTTAAGGTTTTGTTTTGCATAAGAACTGGGTCTTTTTTCTTTTAAAATTAAAATAAGCAGCATTTGCATTGGTGGGCTTTGTTGTTTTTTTTAAATCATTGTGAAACCCATTCTTAAGAGAAGGTGAAATATAATCTAATCAGAAATCGTTTTTATTTAGTGTATTTATAAGAGAGTTGGATATAGATCCAGTCAAGAAATCTTTCATTTATTTATGAGATAAAGTGGAATATAAATCCATGAAGAAACCCTTATTTTATATTTCTTGATTGGATTATATCCCACCTTTCCCTTAAGAAGGGAGCTCCAGGAGTGGACGGATTTCACAACGATCACTCCTTGTGTATTATTTTGGGGTTACTGTGAGAATCAGAAAAGGAATTTAATCCTAGCCTTTGGAAAGAGGTCCATTCAAAGTCGGGTTGTCAGGTCACACTCTCTCAGCCCAGCCTACCTCGCAGGGTTGCTTCGAAGATCAAAGGGAAGAGGATCAGAATAGAAACTGGACTTAAATTCAGGGCTCGCTGCAGTTGGAGCCCTTCTGTTGGAGCCTACAAACATACATCTAATAAATGCTACTATTTAAATGGCAGAGCTGGGGGATAGTTTCTTTGGTGGACCACAATGCCCAGAATCCCCCAGACTTCCTGCTCAGGGGATAAAGGGAGCTGTGAGCCCCAAACCCTAACTTTTTGCCCAATTCGTGGAAAGGAAGAGGTTTGCGTGAGATCCTTAAGTGCAAAGTTGTCAATTACATTGCTTTAAAGAGAAAAGAGTGCAAGCAGACCGTTAATTCGCACCCTTGGGAGTATTTGTAGACAGGGCCTCTGGGGCTGCCTCCTAAATCTGGGAATACCTTTCCCAGGGAAGCCAGAAAAACAAATATTTATATTTATATGAATATTATATATTTATAAATTACATATTTTATTTATTTTTATCACAGGGGATTTACTGTATATACTCATGTATAGGTCTAGAAATTTTAGTCAAAAAATTGACCCCCAAATAGGTGAGTCGACTTATCCATGAGTCAATGTAAGTACTGTACTTTATTCTGATTTGAAAAGGAACCATGCCCGGGTTAAATTATGCTTTTCACAAGAGCGTAATCTGTCCTATCTCCCATCTATCCAGCCTTTAAGAGTGTGTTCCTGCTGGGATTTTGTAAATTGTCTGGCATTGTTTTCTTTTGCTTCACCTTTAGATAGATCCTTTGTTGCATGCCCCTAAATTTTAACCCTTGACTTATCCATGGGTCATATAAAAACCCACAGTTTTGGCCCCAAACTGCCCTTGACTTTTACATGAGGTCGACTTATAGTCAAATATAACGGTATGCCTGCTTTCTCCAAAATGGGATCAGAATGACAGTCTGCAGGCAGACAACTATTTATTACTAAATAGTATCAGGGAGAGCCAGCATGGCCTAGTGGCTTCAGGGTTCGAATCCTCGCTGGGCTATGGAACCCACTGGGAGAAACCTTGGCTGAGTCACACCTCTCAGCCTCAGAGGAGGGGCATGGCAAAAATAAATCTCTAAGAAAGTTGCCAAAAAACCCGTGCATTGGTTGTTGCTGTTGCTGCTGCTGTTGTTGTTATCATCACCATCATCATCTTAAGTATCGCTTGGAACGACTTGAAGGCCCAAGTATGAGTATTTTGTCAGCCTTTTGAAAGAAAGGGTTTGAAAGCTGCATGGCTTTCATTTGCACTTTTTTAAAAATGCATTTGTGTCATTCTTGTTGCATTTGTGTCTGTGCTGCTGCTGCTGCGTCCTGTTTAAAGTGCAGGGTCGAAACTCTTCTGACCTTGGGATGGCTTAATCTTTGCATTCCTCTAGGGACCAGCAACACTGGGTCCTGGAGGGAAGGGGTAGGCCAGGAAGGGGGGGGGTGTCTTTCTTCTTCCCACCATTGGGACAGGTTGCAACAGGGCTGGGGAGGGAGGCAAGGTGTGCTCTTTCTTTCACCTGGCCACCTTGGCGCAGCTGGGCATGGAGAATCAGGGCCATTAGCCCGGCCCCAAGTGCCCAGGGAGGCCAGGGCTGGCCAGGAGGAGGCACTGATTAGGTTGCATTCCCCAAGGATGAAGGCAGCAGAGGAAAGGATTGTAAGCACTTTTAAAAGGGCAGCAGCGCAGCAATAAAAATTCAGTTTTTTTTTTAAATCCAACTTTTTTTGGGGGAGGAAATTATTAGTTGTTTGTTTATTGTATTTATTTGGAGAGATCTTGGAGCACCTTTGGACTAGCTGTGTTGGTGCACCTGAGGAAGTCGGCTGCAGCTTCCCAAAGCTCAGGCTGCCAACTTCTTTCAGTTTTAGTCTCAAGTGCTACAAGATATTGAAGCTCCTAGTGTAACAAGATCTTGTAGCACCTTTGAGACTCACTGAAAGAAAGACGTTGGCAACCTGAGCTTTCCTAGGCTTCAGTCTACTTCTTCCGATGCATTTCGTGCGTTCTATGAAAGCTCATGCTGACAACTTCTGTGTTCAGTGAGTCTCAAAGATCTCTCTACATAGGGACTCTACAGACTAACACAGCTAGATTTGAACTCATCATCATCATCATCATCATCATCATCATCATCATCATCATTTTATATCAGATGCTCATGATACAGTGGGGCATGCTGCATTCTCTGCTTAAAAGATCATTATCGTCGGTCGTCACATCTATCATCATCCGTTTTCTACCCAAAGCTCATGATGCAGGGGGCATGCTGCACAATCCCTTAAAAATTATTAGATTATTATTATATTATTATTATTATTATTATTATTATTCATTTATATAAGTAATGATCAGAGGTATGCATTATTATTTAATATTATTATGTATTATTATTTATTATTTTTATTATTATTCTTATTATTATTATATTTCCAGAAAGCTCATGATGGATGAGGGCATGCTACTTAATCTGGTTAAAAGACTGATGATGATGATGATGATGATGATATGATGATGATGATCATCTTTTAAGCAGAGACGCAGCATGCCCCCATGCTCTGAGCTTCTGATATAAAACACTATAAAAAATTTAAGATACCTTAGTTAGGTTTTGTTTTAATTTATCGTTGCATTGGACTGTAACTCTGGAGGCCAGGTTAGAAACCAACTGGGGAAACCTATTTGGGCAAGTCACACTCTCTCAGCCTTAGAGGAAGGCAAAGGCAACCCCCCTGTGAACAATTCTTGCCAAGAAAAACTCATGATAGGTTTGTCTTGTGTGAAATAAATTGAAGGCACACAACACACACCCACACACATTTAAAGAAAATTCACCCAATAGGCATCTCTCTTTCTGAAATTTTTTTTAATAAAATACAACTGTGATTCTATGATTTTGTTCTAACCAAAACCACCTCCTGGCCTCCCTAATTTGAAAGAGTTTGCTGGGTGTCCAGGTGGAAGGCCACTGCTTACAAAGCCATAGGATCCTAATGTTAGAAGGGACTTCAGATGTCATCTATCTCAACCCCCTTTTACATAGAAACCCACTGCTACAGAACCCATGACAGGAGGCCCTCCAACTGCTGTTTAAAGCTTTGTCTAAATTTGCCCATTCCACAGCTCCCACAACCAGAAAGTTATTCCTGTTGTTTAATAGAAAGACTCGCTTCTTGAAACTGGCATGCTTTGGCCCTGGGCCTACCCTCTGGCGCAAAAGGCAACAAAGGGATTTTATGATAGCCTTTCAAGCTTGACATCTGTGTGCTATGATTTCTGTAGTGTTGTTGTTGTTGTTATCATTATCATTATCATTATTATTATTAATTATTCCTAGCTGCTCTAGGAAGTTCAAGATGGATGACAGACGCCCTCATCCTCTATATTCCCAAGAAGCTCCCTCCCAATTGAATCACATTTGCTGCCAGAGAATCTCGGGTTGAAACTTTAAGGCTGCATCCACACTGCAGAAATAATCCAGTTTGACACTACTTTAGCTCAATGCAAAAGGCTCAATGCTATGGGGTTGCTGGGACTTGTAGTTTTGAGAGATGTTTAACCTTCTTTCTACAGAGAGCTCTGGGGCCACAACAAACCACAATTCCCAGGATCCCATAGCACTGAGGCAGGGCAGTTAAAGCGGTGTCAAAGTGGATCATTTCTGCAGTGCGGATGCTGGAATCGGTTATTCACAACACAACTTTTTTTAGTTGGGGGGAGTTTGCAAAATCTTCAGCAACTCCAATGGAAATTCCCTTCCACTTAAAAAGATACTTTCTCTCTTTCTGTCTTCTGCCTAAATATGCTTCCAAGTAAATTTTGGAAACTCTCTCTCCTCTTTCTTCTTCTTTGGTCTTTCTGGGTTTGAAGCAACTGTAGAAATAATGCAACAACAACAACAACAAGCACAAGAACAACACCGCTTTAAATGCCATGGCTCATTGCTACAGAAGCCTGGGATTTGCATCTACACGGTAGAAATAATGCAGTTTGACATCGTTTTTTACTGCATTGGCTCTTTGCAACAGAAGCCTGGAGTCTGTAGTTTGGAGCGGCATCAGTATTCTTTGGCAGAACAGGCAAACTGCCTTGCAAAACTATAGATTCCCAGGTTCCATCGGATGGCGCCGCAGCACTGAAAGAGGTGTCGAAGTGCATGAATTCTGCAATGTAGATGCACCATGAAATTGGAAGAAAAGATGAGAGGCCCTTGGTGGCAACGCCAGAGTCACTCCGAAGTAAACCAGAATGCGGGAGAAGAGTCCATAGGTTTCAGTCTTAAAGGATGCATTCACACTGGAGAAATAACCTGGTTTGGCCCACAACAACTCCAACTCCCAGAATTCCATACCTTTGAGCCAGGGCAGTTAATACAGTCCCAAACCGGGTTATTTCTCCAGTGCGGATGCAGCCAAAGTAAAATTGACCTTCGTAACTCCAAGGGGGACTTACATTTGAGTAAAGACACATCAGAGGTCGGGCTGAAAGTGGAGGGCAGGGGAGGGGAGGGCAAGGCAAGGGAGGGGATGGCAGAAGCTAAGCAGGCTCAGGGCCGGTTGGTACTTGAATGGAAGACCAACAAAATTCTAATCCAGTGTTGCTGGATGGTAAATCACCAGCCTAATTTCCATGGATTCAATGGGTCTGTTCTAGTGGGAACTATCCTTTGGATTTATTCCCAAACACATTACAGAAACAATCCATCTTGACACCGCTTGAACTGGCCTGGCTCAGTCTTAGGGGATCCTGGGAACTGTAGTTCATCATGGCAGCACCAGAGCTCTCTGACAGAGAAGGCTCAATGTCTCACAAAACTACAGTTGTCAGAATTCCCTAGCATTGAGCCAGGGCACTTAAAGCGGTCCCAAACTGGATTGTTTCTGCAGTGCGGATGCAGCCTAATTCAACCTCTTTCTTCATCCCCTTGGCCTGCCCTGCAGAACGAATCCAGTTTGACCCCGGTTTAACTGCCCTGGCTCCATGCTATGGGATTTACAGTTTTGTGAGGTTTTGGTCCCCAACACACTGCAGAAATAATCCATTTGGAGATTGCTTTGACTGCCCTGTCTCAAGGCTACGGAATTCTGGGATCTGTAGTTTGGTGAGGCTCCAGCACTCTTTGGCAGAACAGGCAAACTGCCTCGCAAAACTACAAACTACAAATCCCCGGGTTCTACCGGATGGCGCTGCAGCACTGAAAGCGGTGTCAAACTGCATTATTTCTGTAATGTAGATGCGTCCTGGCTCAAGGCTATGGAATTCTGGGATTTGTAGTTTGCGCTGGCCCCAGAGCTCTCTAAGAGAAAAGGCTAAACGTCTCACAAAACTACTGATCCCAGAAATCTACACCACAACAAACTCCAGCTCCCAGAATTCCATAGCCTTGAGCCAGAGCAGTTAAAGCGGTGCCAAGCCGGGTTATTTCTCCAGTGTGGATGCAGCCTTATAAGTCCCCATCTCCTGGGCCGGGGTTTTCCAAGGCAAGAGCACAGCGCAGGTAAAGCTGTGTCAACCGCCTGGGGCGCCTTTTGGAAGGGTTACCGAGGGGACACGGCCCTGGGCAGCCTCCGGGGAGAGGGGGGCTTCTGCCTTCCCCAGCCCCAAGGAAAGGCCTCTCTCTGCCTGGGAGGAGGGACCCAATCCGGCTCCGCTGCACCCGATCGGGTCGCCCAAACCCAATAAAGAAACCGGGGTTGCATCCGCACTGGAGGGATAATCCGGTTTGGCACCACTTGAACTGCTATGGCTCCACGACAAACTACCATTCCCCAGAAACCAGGCACAGGTCTTCATGGAAACCTAGCTCTACCGACTATCCAGGTCTTCTTCATTGAAACTCAGTTCTACCAACTTAGCCACAGGTCTTCTTGGAAACCCTTGTCTACCAACTCTCCAGACACAGGTCTTCATGGAAACCTAGTTCTGCCGACTCTCAAGGCACAGGTCTTCATGGAAGCCCTTGTCTACCAACTCACCTGACACAGGTCTTCATGGAAACCTAGTTCTACCAACTCTCCAGACACAGGTCTTCATGGAGATCCCTGTCTCCCAATTCACCAGACACAGGTCTTGATGGAAACCTAGTTCTACCAACTCTCCGGGGGACAGAGAGGAGAGACACTGGTGATCTAGGAAGAACCGAGACCCCTGCGGAGTCTTCCTCCCAGGGGAAGGGTGTCCATCCTGACGGAACACGTGTCTTGCACTGTTTCCACAGCCTCCTAAACCCGTGTTCTCCGAATAACTGGGTACGGATCTAAGACTCTTGAAACACCACCCACCTTCCCCCTTTCCTTCCTCGCAGGCGTTTCAGGAGGAGGAGGGCGGCAATTGAAACCTAGGCAGAAATTCCCCCAGCTTCCGAATAAAAATATCAAAGAGCGGAAAGGTTTGACTTTCCGAAAGCAACGAGGAGGGGAAGCCTCCCTTTCTTTCTAAGAACAATTTCCCCTCCCATTGAGCTCAGCCGAAAAGTGTAACCCTCCTTGAACTGAAAAGAGGATGACTGATCTCTGGAATCCCTGATCTCTGGATGTTAGGACAGGTTTGTAGCCTCAAATGACAAGAACTTAAACTCCTTTTGGCTCCTACCAGGTTTTATTTCTGCAGCCTGTCCTTCCCTCCTTGGAACTTTTAATAACCAGGTTCAGTTTGGTCTTGATTTTATATATTTATTTTCTTTGCTCTTCGCAGTCTTCATGGAACAATCTGCAGAAATAATTCAGGATGAGGCTGCTTTAAAGGCCCTGGCTCAGTGCTGGGGAATCCTGGGATATGTGTAGTTGCTTGTGGCACCACAGTTCTTTCCGACAGAGAAGGCTCACAAAACTACAATTCCCAGGATTCCCTAGCGCTGAGCTAGGGCAGTTCATGCGGTCTGAAACTGAGTTATTTCTGCAGTGTGTTTTGGACCACTTTTTACCAAGCCCTGTGTCTCTTCCATCAACTTTGCGTAGGCCACAGATCTCTGTCTAACCATTTAGCTTTTCCAAAATAGCATTTAAATATAAATATAAAAAGCATTTAAATATAAATTCAAAAACCATCTAGCTTTTCGAAAATATTATATGTGTGTGTGTTGCATTCAAATATATATATATATAGAGAGAGAATTTAAATATGCTTTTAAATATAATATAATATAATATATATTAATATACATATTTTAAAAACATTTTGGAAAAGCTAGATGGTTAGATTCTCAGCTTCGGCTACATCTCAAGCTTGTTTTAGGCACCAGAAACCCACAAATAGGTTTGCGCTGAAAATACACCAAACACACACTTTGAGGGGGATTCCCTTTGTTTGGCCACCAAAAGCTGCCAAAATTAGGCAAGCTTCCCAAACCCACAGCCTTCTTCCTCAGGATCTAGATTATCCCTCCATCTTTGTTGTGCTCCATTCATGAAGCATGAATAAAATGCTTCCTTTAAATGCTTTTCTATGTAACACAGCTGTGTGTGTGTTAAGAGAGAAAGGAAAGAATCCCTCTCTGCAAGTGAGTCAATAAACCCTAGATTCCAATCTCGCCTTTGCCATTTTATTAGGCGTCCTAATGAAAACAAGGCATTTTTAGCTTCGTTAGCTGTAGTTGTCTAAGACAAAACAGGGAAGAGCTTCGAACCCTGTCCTCTCTTTGGACTGTAGACATGTCTGTGTATATATTTTTTGTTTTCATTTCATTTTATTGCATAGGAGCCAAGAAAGGGGGGGGGGGCAGTCCTTGGCTTTCCTCGCCTTGGATCCAGCCCAGCGCCGTCTTCGCAGGGCACCCGACTGCCTTGGCAAAATGCTTGAATGACACCCAAGTTAATGGATGCTCTGTTTGATCTAATGCCGTGTAAAGGGCTCTTTCTGCAAACAAACCGGACCAGATTGAGTCTCGTTTGTGCCGCCTAGGGTTGGGACCAGTCCCTAACCCAAAATGGGGGGAATGGGGAGAAATGGAAGGGGTGGATGTAGCCCTGAATTTTAGAGGTAGGATCCTCCATGCTTCAAGACTTCGAAAGCATTTCAACAACCACAGCAACGATCCCGACATAAAGCCCCTGTCTGTCCTCTTTTTAAAAAAAGTAATTGGGGTCCCCCTCTCTTGGAAACACAAAAAGATTTGCAGAGGAGGAACAACCCCAAAGACTTCCACTTTGAACCCTGCATTTTGGCAACACAACCCTCTCTGTCCACACACACACACACACGCTTTGTTCTTGGGAGCAAAACTGTCTGAGGATCTCTTTCCAACATTTCCTGATTTGCAAAGGTTTTGAATTAAGAGGGGTCCTTTTTGCATTAATTCTAAAAGCCCAAAAGGAGCCGGTAATTCAGATTCGTCCCTGTCTTTTAGGAGCCTGTCTCCAAGGGACACACACAAAACATACACAGTGGTTTATACAGAAACGGAGTGATCCAGGACTATAATCCAGAAAGAAGCGGAGTCCCTTCTCCAAAAAACGTAACGACCCACACTTAACGCCGTTAAGTTGAAAAAAGTCACACACATCTCTTGCTTAGAAATTGTACATCTCTTGTTTGGAAATGCTACATCTCTTGCATGGAAACTGTACATCTCTTCCTTGGAAATGCTACATCTCATGCTTAGAAATGTTTACATCTCTTACTTGGAAAGCCTACATCCCTTGCTTAGAAGTTGTACTGTACATCTCTTGGTTTGATGTGGGTTTTTTTCGGGCTCTGTGGCCATGTTCTAGCAGATTTTCTTCCTCTACATCTCTTCCTTGGAAATGCTCCGTCCCTTGTTTGGAGCTTCTCCATCGTTTGCGTGCAAATTCTGCTTGCAAGGACTCTCTTTTCTTGGGACTGGGTTCCAACCCCGTTTCCGGCTGAATCTGGTCGTGGATCGGGCCTTGGGACACCGGAGTTTCCCTCTCTGGGCGCTGCCCCAACCCTTGCAGGGTCCTTAGAGAAAGAAGCTCAGCCTCCCTCCCGCCTGGTTGGTCCTGGAAATGGGTCAAGAGAGCGGGAGCCTTGCAAAGGGGCCGATGGAGCCCATTGCCTTGGCTGCCTCTGTGTTTGGGGCACAATCGGAAACCCTGGTTTGTGACACCCAGAAAGAGAGAGTGAGGCATTGAAGGGGGAGAGGAAGGGGCCAGGTTGAGAGTCCCACCGTCTCCAAGACTGCTGAGGGCAGAGAGAGAGAAAGGCACCCACTGAGCCAGGAGGCTCCGAAAGGGACCCACAGGCCCTTCCTTGAATGGGGGGAGCACCCGCCCCGGTCCTTTCTGCTGGCCTTGCGCCGGAGAAGGGCCCAAAGGCAGAGTCTCCAAAGCAAAAGAGAACAGGAATGGAGATGGATGGCTTAGGGAAAGGAGAAGGAGGAGGAGAGGAAAAAGAAAAGAAAGGAGAAGGAGAGAAGAAAAAGAAATAAGAGGAAAGGAGAATAATAAAATAATAATAATAAAAAGAGAAGGAGAGGAGGAGAAGGAGAGGTGAGGGAAAAGAAAGAAGCAGAAGAAAAGAGAGGAAAGAAGTAAAGGAGAAGGAGAGGAAAAGGAGAGGAGAGGAGGAGGAAAGGAGGAAAAGCGGAGGTGAAGGAGAGGAGAGGAAAAAGGAAGAGGAAGGAGAGGAAAGAAGAGGAAAGAAGGAAAGGGAAAGGAAAAGAAAGGAGGGGAAAGGAGAAGGAGAAGGAGAGGAAACGGAAAAGAAAGGAGAGGAGAAGCAGAAGAAAAGGAGAAGAACAAGAGGCGAAGGAGGGAAAGAAAGGCAAGGAAAGAAGGAAAGGAGGAGACGAAAAGGAAAGGAAAGGAAAGGAACGGAGGGGGGAAATGGAGAGACTCCCTGTTTCTGGCGCCAAGGCCGAGATCGACTCGCGCGTTCCTCCTCAAGAGCCACTTTCCGCGAGGGCTTTGTGCTTTTCTGAAAGCCGCTTATTCTCAGGAATAGCCTCCGAAGACCCAGGATCGGGACCTAAACCCCCAGGACCCCCGACTCCCGCCTTGCGAAGGGGAGGACAGTTCCTCCGTCTCCAGGGAGTGCCTTCCGAGCCAGGGTCGGGGGTCCTCCGGAGTTCCCCAGGAAGCAAGACCCGTGCGGACACCTTCCTAACGCGCGTCTATGCCGCGATAAAGACGCCGCGGAAAAGGTTCAGGTGGCTTTTCTCTTGGAAAAAAACACAACAAAAACACCCATGTGATGTTACCCCCCAGACAGGGGACCTACCGGGGGAGATCCCCCCCCCCCCCCCGCGATCCTCCAACCACTTAATCCAGAGTCAATCCTGATTGACTCGCCTCTTCTCCAGAGAAAGTCAAAGGGGTTTTGTTTTTGGGGGGTTTCCACCCCCAGAATTTCAAAATCTAGGAAGGACAACAGCCTGATCTCGTGCAGACGCACACACACAAACACAGAGACACGTGTCAAAAACATCTCTAAAGGCTTTGAAAGGGACCAAGGCGCTATTAGGTGAAAGGCACCCATTTTCTCTCATTTTAAAAACCCGACCTCTCCAACGAGTAACGGCTGGCAATCGTTACCTATCAGTTGACAAAAGAATTCAGTTCCTCTGGCGTTATTATTTTTTAAAGTGAACTAAGAAATGGGGTTTTATTTTTGTTTCCCCCCCCCCTCTCTCTTCCCGATTTCCCTTCTCTGGCAGAAATGTCTTAAAAAGACTTGAAACCCTGTAGATACTGGTTTTTTTGGGGGGGAGAGGAAGAGAAGAGAAGAAAGAAGACAACAAAGACGTTTTCGTCTCCTTTTTTTTTTGGCTTTCGTTCTTTCAGCCTAGAAGCTTCTCAAGCAAATCCTGCGCGATAGAGGCAAAGGTCTTTTGCAAACACATTCCTAAAACAACTCCCTGACCCGTATCTATTCCGAATCCAAGGCTGCATCCACACTGGGGATATAACCCGGTTTGGCGGCACTTTAACTCTTGTCTAGCTCAAGGCTATGGAATTCTGGGAGTTGGCTCTGGGCCCCACAACAAACTCCAACTCCCAGAATTCCATAGCCTTGAGCCAGGGCAGTTAAAGCGCTGCCAAACCGGGTTATTTCCCCAGTGTGAATGCATCCCACTATCCTTGAATTGTTCTGTGCGAGCAAAGAAGGCGGGTTTGAACTCACCTCTCTTCTCTCTCCGCCTGACTTCTCCTTCTCTTAAGCCCAAAGTGCCTTTCTGCCTCGCTCGCCTCCTCGCTTTCTGACGTAGCAGAAGGTGTACATTTCATACAGGCGACACCCCCTTTTCTGGATCCACGCAGGACACGAATCCCGCGTGGGTTCCCCCAGATTTCCATTCTCCTCCTCTTCCTCCCTGCACCAATTTCCCTTCCATTCCCATCTCCAGGCCTGGTCCAAAACACAGTGCAGAAATGATCCGTCAATTCTAGGGGATCCTGGAAACTCTAGTATTGTGAGATCTTGAGCCTTCTTTGTCAGTGCCAGGGGATTCTGGGGACAGGGGTTTTGTGAAGCATTTAGCCACCTCTGTCAGAGAACTCTGGTGCCACAATAAATGACAATTTCCAGGATTCCCTAGGATTGATCCAAGGAAACCCAAGCGGTCTCAAAGTGGGTGATTTCTGCAGGGCATTTTGGAGCCTTGTCAATCCCTCAGCCAGGGTCGCGACGATCGCGATTTCAATGTGGGTGTGCGTGGGGACGGGGAAGAGAAAACTGGGTCACGGTCTAGTCCTCTGATCCTCTCGGGGGTCTTTTGGGGGTCCTGCATGGGGGGATCCACAATCCTGTGGAGAGATCCGGGAGATCTTGAATAACTTAAGATGCTGTAGGGGATTTCGGGGGTTTGAGGGTAGGCAGGTTTTTTCGGGGGGAGAGACCTATGGAGATGGGAGGAAGGGATCTGACGAGGATACCTTTAAGACAAGATGATGATGATGATGATGATGATGATGATGGGCTTAAGGCGGTGGAAAGAGGAACAGACAGGGTTGCAAAGATGGAGGCGAACAAAGGCGAAGCTGGCCTTGCAAACTGACAGCGAGGAAGAAGAAGAAGAAGAAGGCAGAACGAAGAGATCTAGGTTGAGCTGTGTTTCCTTAAATAAGCAATATTTTTTCTATTCCCTTGCTCTATTTGGGGTTTGCTTTGTTTCCTAGGCCTTCGGGGCTGCGTATTGTCAGGTGTGTCCAGATTGCATTTTCAATGCGTGTTGATCCCGCTTGAGGGATCAACACGCATTTAAAAAATGCAGTCCGGTTGCAGAGGTGAACATGACCATCTCCATCACCCTCTTTTTCTTGCCTTCTTCATGCCAATGGATGCTCAGCTTCTTCTCCCTTGCCAAACCCATCCAAAAGCCCTGGGGGGTATTGCAACGCCCATCACCCCCTGATCTAAAGGGGGGCAAACAATGCCTCTTTTCCTCTCCCCTTCTTTCCCTGCAAGGATTTTCCCAGAAGCCCCGTCCAAAGGTGAGGGAAGCAGCAGAAAAGGAGGAAAGAGAGAGAGAGAGAGAGAGAACAATCTTCCAATTCAGATTCTGATGAAAGCAGCAGATCCTATCATCCCCAGCTGAAGATGGGAAAGATGACCGAGGGAAGGGGGGCCCGGAAGGAAAGGGGGAAGGAGGCGGCACTGACCTGCTCAGGGGCTTCTGGGAAAAAGAGGGTTTCTCCTCCTGGAGCAATGGTTTCCTGAGGATCGCTGCTTCCCAGAGTGACAGCTGAGCCCCTGCAGCCGGGCTGCGCTCCTGGCCTCCAACGGGAGCCTCCTCCTCCTCCTCCTCCTCCTCTTCCTCCTCCTCCTCTTCCTCCCGCCCGACCTGCCAGCTCCTCCTCCTCCTCCTTCTCTCCTTCTTCCTCCTCCTCTTCCTCACTCTTTCCCCGGGAAATGGGAGCTCTTCCGGGTTGGCAGGAGGGAGGGAGAAGGGGGCTGAGAGTGGAAATGGGGCTCTGGAGAGGAAGAGGAGGAGGAAGAGGAAGGGAAGGAGAAAGAGGGAGAAGAGGAGGAGGAAGAAGAAGAAGGGAAGAGGGCGAGGAAGAAGAGCAGGAGGAAGAGTGACAAGAAGAGGAACAAGAAGAAGAGGAGGAGGAGAAAGAAGAGAAG
>NC_056526.1:8730488-8742092 GCF_019175285.1 Sceloporus undulatus | reverse complement strand
TTTGCAAGGCTCCCGCTCTCTTGACCCATTTCCAGGACAACCCGCGGGAGGAGGCTGGCTTCTTTCTCTAAGGACCTGCAAGGGTTGGGGCAGCGCCAGAGAGGGAAACTCCGGGTGTCCCAAGGCCCGATCCACGACCAGATTCAGCCGGACAACGGGGTTGGAACCCAGTCCCAAGAAAAGAGGGTCCTTGCAAGCAGAATTTGCACGCAAACGATGGGAAGGTCCAAACAAGGGAGGGCATTTCAAGAGAGATTGTAGAGGAAGAAAATCTGCTAGAGAACAGGCCCACAGAGCCCGAAAAAAACCCACATCAAACCAAGAGATGTACAAACTTCTAAGCGGGTTGGGCTTTCCAAGTAAGAGATGTAACATTTCTAAGCATGAGATGTGCATTTCCAAGGAGAGTGTACATTTTCCATGCAAGAGATGTAGCATTTACAAACAGAGTGTACAATTCTAAGCAAGAATGTGTGTGACTTTTTTCAACTTAACGGCGTTAAGTGTGGGTCGTACGTTTTTTGGAGAAGGGACTCCGCTTCTTTCTGGATTATGTCCTGGATCACTCCGTTTCTGTATACCCATGTGTATGTTTTGTGTGTGTCCCTTGGAGACAGGCTCCTAAAGACAGGCGAATCTGAATTACCGCGCTCCTTTTGGGCTTTAGAATTTATGCCAAAAAGGACCCCTCTAATTCCAACCTTGCAAATCAGGAAATGTTGGAAGAGATCCTCAGACAGTTTTGCTCCAAGAACAAAGGTGTGTGTGTGTGTGTGGACAGAGAGGGTTGTGTTGCCAAAATGCGGGTTCAAAGTGGAAGTCTTTGGGGTTGTTCCTCCTCTGCAAACTTTTGTGTTTCTAAGAGAGGGGACCCCCAATTACTTTTTTAAAAGAGGACAGACAGGGGCCTTATGTGGGATCGTTTGCTGTGTTGTTGAAATGCTTTCGAAGTCTTGAAGCATGGGGATCCTACCTCTAAATTCAGGGCTACATCACACCCTTCCATTTCTCCATTCCCCCCATTTGGGTTAGGGACTGGTCCCAACCTATGCGGCACAAACGAGACTTCAATCTGGTCCGGTTTGTTGCAGAAGAGCCCTTTACACGGCATTAGATCAAACAGAGCACCATTAACTTGGGTGTCATTAAGCCTTTTGCCAAGGCAGTCGGGTGCCCTGCGAAAGAGCGCTGGGGCTGGATCCAGGCGAGGAAAGCCAAGGATGCCCCCCCCCCCTTTACTGGTCTTTATGCAATAAAATGAAATGAAACAAAAATAATTACCACGACATGTCTACAGTCCAAAGAGGAGGACAGGGTTCGAAGCTCTTCCCTGTTTTGTCTTAGACAACTACAGCTACGAAGCTAAAAAATGCCTTGTTTTCATTAGGACGCCTAATAAAATGGCAAAGGCGATTGGAATCTAGGGTTTATTGACTCACTTGCAGAGAGGGATCTTTCCTTTCTCTCTAACACCACAGCTGTGTTACATAGAAAAGCATTTAAGGAAGCATTTTATCATGCTTCATGAAGGAGCACAACAAAGATGGGGGATAATCTAGATCTGAGGAAGAGCCTGTGGGTTTGGGAAGCTTGCCTAATTTTGGCAGCTTTTGGTGGCCAAACAAAGGGAATCCCTCAAAGTGTGTGTTTGGTGTATTTTCAGCGCAAACCTATTTGTGGGTTTCTGGTGCAAACAAGCCTGGTAGCCGAAGTGCGATCAGGTCAGCCCTATATATATTTTTAATATTATTATATTCTAACCATCTAGCTTTCCAAACTGTTTTTAAATATGTATATTAATATATATTATATTTATATATATTTTATTATATTATATTATATTTTAAAAGCATATTTAAATATTCTCTCTCTCTCTCTCTCTCTTCTCTCTCTATATATATATATATATATATATCTATATTGATGCAACACACACACACACCACACATATAATATTTTCGAAAGCTAGATGGTTTTTGAATTTATATTTAAATGCTTTTTATATTTATATTTAAATGCTATTTTTGGAAAAGCTAAATGGTTAGACAGAGATCTGTGGCCTACGCAAAGTTGATGGAAGAGACACAGGGCTTGGTAAAAAGTGGTCCAAAACCACACTGCAAAATAAACTCAGTTTCAGACCGCATGAAATGCCCTAGCTCAGCGCTAGGGAATCCTGGGACATTGTAGTTTTGTGAGCCTTCTCTGTCGGAAAGAACTGTGGTGCCACAAGCAAACTACACATATCCCAGGATTCCCAGCACTGAGCCAGGCCTTTAAAGCAGCCTCATCCTGAATTATTTCTGCAGATTGTTCCATGAAGACTGCGAAGAGCAAAGAAAAAAAATATATAAAATCAAGACCAAATGAACCTGGTTATTTAAAGTTCCAAGGGGGAAGGACAGGGTGCAGAAATAAAACCTGGTAGGAGCCCAAAGGAGTTTAAGTTCTTGTCATTTGGGGCTACAAACCTGTCCTAACATCCAGAGATCAGGGATTCCAGAGATCAGTCTCCTCTTTTCATTTCAAGGGGGTTACACTTTTCGGCTGAGCTCAAGGGAGGGGAATTGTTCTTAGAAAGAAAGGGGGCTTCCCCTCCTCGTTGCTTTCGGAAAGTCAAACCTTTCCGCTTTTGTATTTTTATTCGGAGCTGGGGGAATTCGCTAGGTTTCAATTGCCGCCCTCCTCCTCCTGAAACGCCTGCGAGGAAGGAAAGGGGGAGGGGGTGGTGTTTCAAGGTCTTAGTCCGTACCCAGTTATTCGGAGAACACGGGTTTAGGAGGCTGTGGAAACGTGCAAGACAGTGTTCCGTCAGGTGGACACCTTCCCCTGGGAGGAGACTCCGCAGGGGTCTCGGTCTTCTTAGATCACCAGTGTCTCTCCTCTCTGTCCCCCGGAGAGTTGGTAGAGCTAGGTTTCCATCAAGACTGTGTCTGTGGTGAATGGGGGACAGGGATCTCCATGAGACCTGTGTCTGGGAGTGGAGTGGTAGAACTGGTTTCCATGGAGACCTGTGTCAGGTGGTTGGTAGACAAGGGCTTCCATGAAGACTGTGCCTGAGATCGGCAGAAACTGGTTTCCATGAGACCTGTGTCTGGAGAGTTGGTAGACAGGGTTTCAAGAAGACCGTGGCTAAGTTGGTGAACTGGTTTCAATGAGAGACCTGGATAGTCGGTAGAGCTAGGTTTCCATGAAGACCTGTGCCTGGTTTCTGGGGAATGGTAGTTTGTCGTGGAGCCATAGCAGTTCAAGTGGTGCCAAACCGGATTATCCCTCCAGTGCGGATGCAACCCCGGTTTCTTTATTGGGTTTGGCGACCCGATCGGGTGCAGCGGAGCCGGTGGGTCCCTCCTCCCAGGCAGAGAGAGGCCTTTCCTTGGGGCTGGGGAAGGCGAAGAAGCCCCCCTCTCCCCGGGGCTGCCCAGGGCCGTGTCCCCTCGGTAACCCTTCCAAAAGGCGCCCCAGGCGGTGACACAGCTTTACCTGCGCTGTGCTCTTGCCTTGGAAACCCCCGGCCCAGGAGATGGGACTTATAAGGCTGCATCCACACTGGAGAAATAACCGGCTTGGCCCCGCTTTAACTGCTCTGGCTCAAGGCTATGGAATTCTGGGAGCTGGAGGTTGTTGTGGTGTGTAGATTTCTGGGATCAGTATTTTGTGAGCGTTAGCCTTTCTCTTAGAGAGCTCTGGGGCCAGCGCAAACTACAAATCCCGAATTCCATAGCCTTGAGCCGGACGCATCTACATTACAGAATAATGCAGTTTGACACGCTTTCAGTGCTGCAGCGCCATCCGGTAAACCCGGGGATTTGTAGTTTGTAGTTTTGCGAGGCAGTTGCCTGTTCTGCCAAAGAGTGCTGGAGCCTCACCAAACTACAGATCCCAGATTCCGTAGCCTTGAGACAGGGCAGTCAAAGCAATCTCCAATGGATTATTCTGCAGTGTGTTGGGGACCAAAACCTCACAAAACGTAAATCCTAGCATGGAGCAGGGCAGTTAAACCGGGGTCAAACTGGATTCGGTCTGCAGGGCAGGCCAGGGGATGAGAAGAGGTTGAATTAGGCTGCATCCGCACTGCAGAAACATCCAGTTTGGGACCGCTTTAAGTGCCCTGGCTCAAGCTAGGGGATTCTGACAACTGTGTTTTGTGAGACATTGAGCCTTCTCTGTCAGAGAGCTCTGGTGCTGCCATGATGACTACAGTTCCCAGGATCCCCTAGACTGAGCCAGGCCGTTCAAGCGGGTGTCAAGAGGATTGTTTCTGTAATGTGTTTGGGAATAAATCCAAAGGATGTTCCACTGAACAGACCCATTGAATCCATGGAATTAGGTGGTGATTTACCATCCAGCAACACTGGTTAGAATTTTGTTGGTCTTCCATCAAGTACCAACCGGCCCTGGCCTGCTTAGCTTCTGCCCTCCCTCCCTTGCCTTGCCCTCCCCTCCCCTGCCCTCCACTTTCAGCCGACCTCTGATGTGTCTTACTCAAATGTAAGTCCCCCTTGGAGTTACGAAGGTCAATTTTACTTTGGCTGCATCCGCACTGGAGAAATACCGGTTTGGGACTGTATTAACTGCCCTGGCTCGGTATGGTTCTGGGAGTTGGAGTTGTTGTGGGCCAAAACAGGTTATTTCTCCAGTGTGAATGCATCCTTTAAGACTGAAACCTATGGACTCTTCTCCCGCATTCTGGTTTACTTCGGAGTGACTCTGGCGTTGCCACCAAGGCCTCTCATCTTTTCTTCCAATTTCATGGTGCATCTACATTGCAGAATTCATGCACTTCGACACCTCTTTCAGTGCTGCGGCGCCATCTCGATGGAACCTGGGAATCTATAGTTTGCAAGGCAGTTTGCCTGTTCTGCCAAGAATACTGATGCCGCTCCAAACTACGACTCCAGGCTTCTGTTGCAAAGAGCCAATGCAGTAAAAAACGATGTTCAAACTGCATTATTTCTACGTGTAGATGCAAATCCCAGGCTTGTAGCCATGAGCCATGGCATTTAAAGCGGTGTTGTTCTTGTGCTTTTGTTGTTGTTGTTGCATTATTTCTACAGTTGCTTCAACCCAGAAGACCAAAGAAGAAGAAAGAGGGAGAGGAGTTTCCAAAATTTACTTGGAAGCAATTTAGGCGAAGCCAGAAAGAGAGAAAGTATCTTTTTAAGTGGAAGGGAATTTCCATTGGAGTTGCTGAAGATTTTGCAAACTCCCCCCACTAAAAAAAAGTTGTGTTGTGAATAACCGATTCCAGCATCCGCACTGCAGAAATGATCCACTTTGACACCGCTTTAACTGCCCTGCCTCAGTGCTATGGGATCCTGGGAATTGTGGTTTGTTGTGGCCCCAGAGCTCTCTGTAGAAAGAGGTTAACTCTCTCAAACTACAAGTCCCAGCAACCCCATAGCATTGAGCCTTTTGCATTGAGCTAAAGTTGTGTCAAACTGGATTATTTCTGCAGTGTGGAGCAGCCTTAAGTTTCAACCCGAGATTCTCTGGCAGCAAATGTGAATCATTGGGAGGGAGCTTCTTGGGAATATAGAGGATGAGGGGCCGTCTGTCATCCATCTTGAACTTCTAGAGCAGCTAGGAATAATTAATCATAATAATGAAATGATAATGATAACAACAAACAAACAACACTACAGAAATCAAGCACCACAGATCTCAAGCTTGAAAGGCTATCAAAATCCCTTTGTTGCCTTTTGCGCCAGAGGGTAGGGCCAGGGCCAAAGCATGCCAGTTTCAAGAAGCGAGTCTTTCTTAAACAACAGGAAAACTTTTGGTTGTGGGAGCTGTGGACTGGGCAAATTTAGACAAAGCTTTAAACAGCAGTTGGAGGGCCTCCTGTCATGGGTTCTGTAGCAGTGGGTTTCTATGTAAAAGGGGGTGTGAGATAGATGACATCTGAAGTCCCTTCTAACATTGGATCCTATGGCTTTGTAAGCAGTGGCCTTCCACTGGACACCCAGCAAACTCTTTCAAATTAGGGGCGGAAGGTGGTTTTGGTTAGAACAAATCATAGAATCACAGTTGTATTTTATTAAAAAAAATTTCAGAAAGAGAGTGCCTATTGGGTGAATTTCTTTAAATGTGTGTGGGTGTGTGTTGTGTGCCTTCATTTATTCACACAGACAAACCTATCATGAGTTTTCTTGCAAGAATTGTTCACAGGGGGGTTGCCTTGCCTTCCTCTAGGCTGAGAGAGTGTGACTTGCCCAAATGGTTTCCCCAGTGGTTTCTAACCTGGCCTCCAGAGTTACAGTCCAATGCAACGATTAAAGTAATTTAAAAAAACCTAACTAAGGTATCTTAAATATTTTTAGTGTTTTATATCAGAAGCTCATGATGCAGGGGGCATGCTGCGTACTCTGCTTAAAAAAAGATTATCATCATCATCATCATCATCATCTCATCATCATCATCAGTCTTTTAACCGATTAAGTAGAATGCCCTCATCCATCATGAGCTTCTGGAATATAATATAATAATAATAATAATAATAATAATAATATAATAATAATAATATACTAATAATAATAATATAATTTTTAAGGCGATTGTGCAGCATGCCCCCTGCATCATGAGCTTTGGGTAGAGTAGGAAACAGGATTGATGTGATGATGATGGACGACGACGTAATGATATCTTTTAAGCAGAGAATGCAGCCATGCCCCACTGTATCATGGCATCTGATCTAAAATGATGATGATGATGATGATGATGATGATGATGATGATGATGATGATGATAGAGTTCAAAGATCTAGCTGTGTTAGTCTGTAGAGTCCCTATGTAGAGAGATCTTTGAGACTCACTGAAACACAGAAGTTGTCAGCATGAGCTTTCATAGAACGCACGAAATGCATCGGAAGAAGTAGACTGAAGCCTAGGAAAGCTCAGGTTGCCAACGTCTTTCTTTCAGTGAGTCTCAAAGGTGCTACAAGATCTTGTTACTACTAGGAGCTTCAATATCTTGTAGCACCTTTGAGACTAAAACTGAAAGAAGTTGGCAGCCTGAGCTTTGGGAAGCTGCAGCCGACTTCCTCAGGTGCACCAAACACAGCTAGTCCAAAGGTGCTCCAAGATCTCTCCAAATAATAACAATAACAATAACAACAATAATAATTTCCTCCCCCCCAAAAAAGTTGGATTTTAAAAAAAAACTGAATTTTTATTGCTGCTGCTGCTGCCCTTTTAAAAGTGCTTACAATCCTTTCCTCTGCTGCCTTCATCCTTGGGGAATGCAACCTAATCAGTGCCTCCTCCTGGCCAGCCCTGGCCTCCCTTGGGTCACTTGGGGCCTGGGCTAATGGCCCTGATGATCTCCATGCCCAGCTGCGCCAAGGTGGCCAGGTGAAAGAAAGAGCACACCTTGCCTCCCTCCCCAGCCCCTGTTGCAACCTGTCCCAATGGTTGGGAAGAAGAAAGACACCCCCCCCCTTCCTGGCCTACCCCTTCCCTCCAGGACCCCAGTGTTGCTGGTCCCTAGAGGAATGCAAAGAATTAAGCCATTCCCAAGGTCAGAAGAGTTTCGACCCTGCACTTTACAAAGGACTGCAGCAGCAGCAGCAGCAGCAGCAGACACAAATGCAACAAGAATGACACAAATGCAATTTTTTAAAAAAGTGCAAATGAAAGCCATGCAGCTTTCAAAACCCTTTCTTTCAAAAGGCTGACAAAATACTCATACTTGGGGCCTTCAAGTCGTTCCAAGCGATACTTAAGATGATGATGGTGATGATAACAACAACAACAGCAGCAGCAACAGCAACAACCACTATGCACAGGGTTTTCTTGGCAACTTTCTTTAGAGATTTATTTTTGCCATGCCCATCCTCTGAGGCTGAGAGAGTGTGACTCAGCCAAGGTTTCTCCCAGTGGGTTCCCATAGCCCAGCGAGGATTCGAACCCTGAAGCCACTAGGCCATGCTGGCTCTCCCTGATACTAATATTAGTAATAAATAGTTGTCTGCCTGCAGACTGTCATTCTGAATCCCATTTTGGAGAAAAGCAGGATATACCGTATATATTTGACTATAAGTCGACCTCATGTAAAAGTCAAGGGCAGATTTGGGGCCAAAACTGTGGGTTTTTATATGACCCATGGATAAGTCAAGGGTAAAATTTAGGGGCATGCAACAAAGGATCTATCTAAAGGATGAAGCAAAAGAAAACAATGCCAGACAATTTACAAAATCCCAGCAGGAACAACTCTTAAAGGCTGGATAGATGGGAGAATAGGACAGATTACGCTCTTGTGAAAAGCATAATCTGAACCAGGGCATGGTTCCTTTTCAAATCAGAATTAAAGTACAGTACTTACATTGACTCATGGATAAGTCGACTCACCTATTTGGGGGTCAATTTTTTGACTAAAATTTCTAGACCTATACATGAGTATATACAGTAAATCCCCTGTGTATAAAAATAAATATAAATATGTATATTTATAAATATATAATATTCATATAAATATATCAATATTTGTTTTCTGGCTTCCCTGGGAAAGGAATTCCCAGATTTAGGAGGCAGCCACCAAGGAGGCCCTGTCTACAAATACCTCCCAAGGGTGCGAATTAACGGTCTGCTTGCACTCCTTTTCTCTTTAAAGCAATGTAATTTGACAAACTTTGCACTTAAGGATCTCACGCAAACCCTCTTCCTTTCCACGAATTTGGGCAAAAGTTAGGGTTTGGGGCTCACAGCTCCCTTTATCCCCCTGAGCAGGAAGTCTGGGGGATTCTGGGCATTGTGGTCCACCAAAGAAACTATCCCCAGCTCTGCCATTTAAATAGTTAGCATTTATTTAGATGTATGTTTGTAGGCTCCAACAGAAGGGCTCCAACTGCAGCGAGCCCTGAATTTAAAGTCCAGTTTCTATTCTGATCCCTCTTCCCTTTGATCTTCGAAGCAACCCTGCGAGGTAGGCTGGGCTGAGAGAGTGTGACCTGGACAAGCCCGACTTTGAATGGACCTCTTTCCAACAGGCTAGGATTAAATTCCTTTTCTGATTCTCACAGTAACCCCAAAATAATACAACAAGGAGTGAATCGTTGTGAAATCCGTCCACTGCCTGGAGCTCCCTTCTTAAGGGAAAGGTGGGATATAAATCCAATCAAGAAATATAAAATAAAGGGTTTCTTCATTGGATTTATATTCCACTTTATCTCATAAATAAAATGAAAGATTTCTTGACTGGATCTATATTCCAACTCTCTCTTATAAATACAATAAAATAAAGGATTTCTTGATTAGATTTATATTTCACCTTTCTCTTAAGAATGGGTTTCACAATGATTTAAAAAACAACAACAAAGCACCACCAATGCAAATGCTGCTTATTTTAATTTTAAAAGAAAAAAGACCCAGTTCTTATGCAAAACAAAACCTTTAAAAGAAACAAAAACCCTTCTCCTAAAAGTTACTCACCCAAAAACACCCAGAAAAGGAATTTACCCCGAGGGTAAGACTGAGGCTGAGACAAAACAATAATAACACACACATTCAGTGACGAGGTACTTCGTCTTATCTGTTTTACCGCAATCTATCTCCTTGTAATCCAGTCAATACTATCCGGTTATTCATTTAACGTTTTGATTTGCTCTGGAAAAACTTTGGAAAGGCAGAGGCAACACGGCTGTCCTCCTGCTATTTATTAATTTTTAAAAATATTAGAATTAATTTTAAAAATATCAGAATTAATTAGAATTAATTTTAAAATATTAGAGTTAATTTTTAAAATATTAGAATAAATATTTAAATATTAGAAATAATATTTTAAGCTTGTCAACGGAGGCAATTATTATTATTGTTGTTGTTGTTGTTGTTGTTGTTGTTGTTGTTATTTAAAATAGATTTTAATTAAAGTCTTAGTTGGTCTTCCTGCTCCTCCTCCGCCTAAGTCGAATTTGGAGGGAAAAGAAGAGCATTTCACCCTCGAATAATCGCTTGTTGTAAATACTTTTCTTGATCGACCATTAGTTGGTATCGATAGCCCTCGCTTGCATAGCAGACATGCCTTTTGTTAAGAGCCTTTTTACGAAGGGAGTAGATCAGATGCTGAAAGGACGGCTTTTCGGATACTTCTTGCCGGTTTTCCTGCAGCGTGTGTGTCATAAGATGAAATAAAATGCAATGAAATGCTAGTATTGTTCCGCAGAATTTCGGGATGGATTTATACAGGGGAAGACACCAATAAAATAAAATAAATTTACAGTCTCTTTGGATGGGAGGAGGGAAGTAAAAGAAATACTTACTGGTCTGCTCTAAACTTTGGAATGGGGAAAAAAAAATCAAATCCTATTTAGGAGAGCCCTAAACGCATTTAATGCTATTGCTCATGCATGCTTTTCTCTCTTTCTCTCTCTTGAATTTCGCGTTCCCTTGATTTTTTTTAAGGCTTCTTCTTTGCAAAGGGTAGCATTAAAGTTGAAGCATTCGGGCTTCGTCATACAAGCCAGTCATAAAGGATATATAATCTAATATAATATATATTGAAGAAAAGGGATTTACTCCCAAGTATGTATGTATAGCTCTCTGTGTGTGTGTGTGTGTGTGTGTGTGTGTGTGTGTAGTTGAGAAATTCAGGCTTCGTTATACAAGCCACTTGTAAAGGATAATTACTATCTATCTATCTATCTCTACTGAAGAAAAGGGATTTACTCCCAAGTATTCAGGCTTCATTACACAAGCCACAGGTAAAGGAAAAATAATATACAGTAATATATATTGAAGAAAAGGGATTTACTGCCAAGTAAATATATATAGATATAGATCTATAGATATAGTTGAAGCATTCAGGCTTCGTTGTACAAGCCACGTATAGAGAACATATATATGTTTATATATATATATATATATCCTCTACACTTGGCTTATATAACAAAGCCTGAATGCTTCACACACACACACTTCCTTGGGAGTAAACCCCTCTTCTTCCATGGGCCGAGGGGGCCTAGGAGGGGGGCCTCCGTTCGGAGTGTGTCTGCTCCCGAGAGGAGTCAGCCTGAAAAGGAAGACTCCAGAGTCAGCGCAAAGAGGGTTATTGATCCCTTTCCTCCAGGAAGGGAGCCTTTTCCTCCTTTCGGTGCAGAACGCGCTGCCTTTGGGGAAGAGGGCTGAGGGTGTCTCGGGGGGGGGGGGGGGAAGGCTTGCATTACGGGCTCCTCTCCTCCCCGGCGTTTCTTCTTGATCATCTGTGAATGAAAAGGAAGGGGCAAAAGAGGAAGAAAGGAAAGGCCACCGACTCGGTCCTCCAGCTCCTTCAGCCCGAGCCTTTCCCCCTTCTGCTCAACGGTTGTGGTGAACGACCCAGAGATATTTTGGGGGTCTCTCTCGATATATGTTTGGGTTTTTTCCATGAGTAAAGTCTATTGCAATCAGTGGACTTGCGATGTGACTTCACATCAACTCTAGCTGCATCCACACTGCAGAAAATAATCCGCATTAACCGCCATCTGGCTCAACGCTAGGCGATTCTGGGACCTGTCGTTTTCTGAGACATTGAGCCTTCTCTGTCACAAAGCTCTGGTGCCACAATAAAGTACAATTCCCAGGATTCCCTAGCACTGACCCAGGGCAGTTAAAGTGGTGTCAAAGTGGATTA
>NC_056526.1:8707291-8727488 GCF_019175285.1 Sceloporus undulatus | reverse complement strand
CCCCCATTTTTAGTCTTCCTTGGTGCTAGATCAGGACTGGATCTGGAGTTGTTTGCATGGAGGAGGAGGGAAGGTTGTCTTGCAAAGAGACATGTCAGTTTCACAGGAGGCCTTGTCCATTTTGGAAGGCGGGTGTGTGTTTGCATGTGTGGTTGTGTGTCCTTGGCCTCCAAGGTCTTCTCATAAAGGTGCCGATCCATCCTTGTCTCCAGTATCTTCTTCACCAACATCCCTCTAATAGGCCTCCAAGGGGGTTCAATACCTGCTGATGGGTTTATAATCTCCCCTTACAAAACACTCATTTGGGTCTCTACATGTGCACCAGTGTGAATATCCAACAGGACATATTCTCAAGAGAAGAGGACGGTGTGTGTGTGTGTGTGTGTGTGTGTGTGTGTGTATACAGGATGAGGGACACAAGTGCTCTAAGAAATAAAGATAAATAATTTTCCCCACCTCCAGAACTGGGTCCCCTCCCCACTCTGCTAGAATCATAGAGTTGGAAAAGGCCACAAGAAGGGCCATCCAGTCCAACCCTATTCTGCCATGCAGGAACTCACAAGCAAAGCATCTGCTACAGATGGCCATGTTTAAAGCCCTCCAAAGAGTCCATCACAAACTCCAATGGAGTGTGTCCCACTTTTGAACAGCCCTTGCTGTCAGGAAGGTCATAGAATCATAGAGTTGGAAGAGACTGCAAGGGCCATCCAGTCCAACCCCCTGCCATGCAGGAAATCCTCCTAATGTTGAGGTTGAATCTCTTTTCCTGCAGCTTGCATCCGTTGTTCCGGGTCCTAGTCTCCAAAGCAGCAGAAAACAAGCTTGCTCCCTCCTCAATGTGACACCCCTTCAAATATTTAAACAGGGCTGTCATATCACCTCTTAACCTTCTCTTCTCCAGGCTAAACATCCCCAACTCCTTGAGTTCCTCATAGGGCAAGGTTTCCAGACCTTTCACCATTTTAGTCGCCCTCCTTTGGACACGCTCCAGTTTCTCAATGTCCTTTCTGAATTGTGGTGCCCAGAACTGGACACAATATTCCAGGTGGGGCCTGACCAAAGCAGAGTAGAGTGGCACTATTACTTTCCTTAATCCAGACATTATACTTCTATTGATGCAGCCTAAAATAGCATACTAAGAATATCATAATTCTCATTGCATTTGCAATTTTTTTGCATGGTGGTGATCAGTGAAGAAAGCTGGCAGGCAAGGGAGCAGCTTATTTGAAATGTGGGGCTGGAGGAGAGTTCAGTGGATACCTTGGGGACCACAAAAATGACCAGAGCAGGTTTAGAATCAGAAAAAGAAGGAGTGAAGATAGGAGGAAGGAACATCAACAACTGAAGATATGCGGATGACACCATACTACTAGTGGAAAACATCATAGACTTAGAACAATTATTAAGGAAGGCCAAGGAAGAAAGGGCAAAGGCAGGCTTGTTGCTGGACATTAAGAAAACAAAAACAATGACCACAAAGGATCTATGTAAATTCAGCTTAGGCAATGAGGAAATTGAAATAGTAAAAGAGTGCCTATGCCTTGGTTCAAACACTGATCAGAAAGGGGACTGAAGTCAAGCGACAAGAAGACTAGGACTTGGAAGGGCAACTATTAAGAAACTTGACAAGATCCTAAAGACTAAAGATATACACCTGAGCTCTAAAAAGTTAGAATCGTCCAAGCCATTGTATTCCTCATCACTATGTATGGGAGTGAGAGCTGGACAGTGAAGAAAATGGATAGGAAGAAAATCAACTCCTTGAAGATGTGGTGCTGTGGAAGAGGGCTGAGAATACCAAAGACAGCCAGAAAGACAAACAGATGGGTCTTTAAACAAGTCAAGTCTTAAATGCCCCTAGAAGCCAAGATGACTAAACTGAGCTTGTTGTACTTTGGCCACATCATGTGAAGGCAGGATTCACTAGAAAAAACAATAATACTAGGGAAAGGAGAAGGCAGCAGAAAGAGTGGAAGACACAATAAGACTCAATAAGGGCCTGTATCTAAAAGACCTAAGCAGAGCAGTAGAGGAGAGGGAGGTCTTGGAGATGCCTCATCCAGAGGGTCACCATGAGCTGAGATTGACTGGAGGGCAGTTACCAATAACAGAGCAAATCAAGCCCCAACTTTCCCTGCAAGCCAAAATAGCTAGACTGAGGCTGTCATGCGATGACAGGAGTCATTAGAAAAGATAGTAATGTTTGGCAAAGTGGAAGGCAGCAGGCAAAGAATAAGCCACACTACAGGAGGATAGACCTAGAAAAAGCAGCCATTGTTCTGAGTTTGCAAGGCCTCTGATTTATGGTGATCCTTTCCTAGGCTTTTCTTGGCAAGATTTATTTTCAGAGTAGGTTTGTCATTGCCTTCCTCTGAGGATGAGAGAGTGTGACTTGACCAAGGTCACCCAGTGGGTTTTCATGGCAGATTCAAACCCTGGAGTTCTAGTCCAACACTCAAACCACTGGCACACTGACTTTAAGTTCCATAGGTTCTAGTGGGGGTTACTGTCAAGTAGGAGGCCTAGGTCTAAATATTGCTGCTTATCCCATAGGACAAGAGGTGGGAATCATGCCAACTTTTAGATGCTGTTGGGCTGCAACTCCCAGCTTTCTTCACTATGCTGGTGAGGGCTGCTAGGACACAGTCTAACCACATCTGGAGGGTTACATGAGCCCCAGCCTAGGCCCGGAGGACCCTTGCTGGCATCTTGTTAGTTACATACTTATGCATAGGTCTTGCTACACAATGCAGGATGAATGTTTTGCCAAGGTTGAACAGACAGGTTCTGCTGGCCACAGTGGAAGAGCGATGTAACAATGTAAGCCAAGCTCAAGTGCTTTTAAATGTCATTGTTATCCATGCAGGTTGCGAACACTTCAGATAGATCCTGCCTGGTACTACACACAACTACACATAGATTACCTTTCACATATATCACGCACACATGTGTGTATATGTGTGTGTGAGTGTGTATGAGAGAGAGAATGTGGCTTGTTACATCAGAAAGACTAACCATTTTATTGTGACATACATATTTTCCGTGAACTTCATTTGTACCTGTGTCTCTTTAATTTAGAGGTGCTCAGCTTTGTTCCTCCAGGTGTTTTGGACATCAAGTCCCATAATGCCTGAACATTGACCACAATGTCTGGGAATTCTGGGAAATGAGTCCAAAATATGTGAAGGACCAAAGGTTGAGAACCACTGTTTTAATGAAACTGTGAGCCACAATAGAGTGCTTACACTGCTATCCTATGTACACTATTCAATTTGAACCAATTACATTTAACGGGATTTACTTCTGAACAGACATAAGATATAAAAATGTATTGCTTTGGCTGGATTGTGCTCTCTCTATCTCTGTGTGAGTGTGTATAGGTAACACAAATTGTGGATACTTTAATATGTGCTTATTATTAATATGTGACTTTAAGATGCCACAGGACTCCTTTTTCTTTAGGGGAATATCCTACCACACTTCGGGGACATAATCTCTTGTGAAGCTATTGCAAAAGCTTACAAAAGCGATTTTAAATATATGTGCATTTCTTCTATTAGTCTCACATCTATAAACCAGTAAATTTAAAACCCTTGAAATGAAAAAGACTAGTACCTTGTTTCTAAACCTGAAGCAATCTGTCTTATCGATTTCAATGGAATTAATTTCCAACCAAGCATTCTTCGGATCAAGATACAGGGCACCTTTAATCCAAGCACTGTGGACTAAGTAAAACGTGGATAAGGCCATTTATCATAGAATCATGAACTCATAGTCCAACCCTCTGCCATGCAGAAAGACACAATATATATATATACACACACTTATGATAAACATGTTACTTATACTTATTTATGATAAATATTTCCTGAGATTAAATTCCAATAATACTTTTTTTGTGGTGGTACAGTAAATATGCATCCTTCTTTCTCTCTCTTTCCATCTAATCTATCTATCCATCCAACTTCCAATTTAATACTTCTCTCTCTTTTTCTAATTACCTTTCTACCTATCCTGCTTCTACATTTTGTCTACCTATCTATCTCTGGATCCATCCCTTCATTCATATCCTTCCTTCAATTAATCATGCTTAACATGCCAATTTTCTGTGGACCTTTGACATTAATAGGACGTACATCAAAGCCAGCAGGGTATAGTGGTTTGAGCATTGGACTACCACTGGAGATCAGGGTTCAACTCTCCTCTTGGCCATGGAAACACACTGCATGGCTTTGGGTGAGTCACACACACTCAGTCCCAAAAAAACCATTTATAGGTTTACCTTAGTGTTCCTATTTTTATTTATTTCTTTATTTATTGTATTGATACCCTGCTCTTTAGCCACAAAGGCTCTCAAGTTGGAATCAACTTGAAAGTACAAACAACAACCATCAGATAAGTAAGATAGACCTTCAAAGAACCAGATTTATAGTTATGGTTCACTATTTAAGCAGGTAGCCAGGCAGGGAGATATGGAAATGTACACAGTTCTCCATTAATCAGCACTGTCTATACATCCCTATGAGGAGAGACCTGGGGACATGGGTATGTTTACACTGGAGAAGAGAAGGTTAAGAGGTGATATGATATCCCTGCTTAAGTATTTGAAGGGGTATCACACTGAGGATGGAATAAACTTGTTTTCTGCTGCTCCAGAGAATAGGACCTGGAAGAAGGGGTGCAAGCTGCAGGAAAACTAATTCCACCTTGGAGAATGGTGGGGTCTCCTTCTTTGGAGCTTTTTAAACAGAGGCTGGATGGCCATCTGTCAAGTGTGCTTTGATTGAGAGTTCCTGCATGGCAGGGGGTTGGACTAGATGGCCACTGTGGTCTCTTCCAACTCTATGATTCTATGATTTGCACAGTGGCTGGAATTTAACACATTCTCTATTCACTTCTCAGTTTAATCCCTGTTGGCACAGAGTCAGACCAATAGTCCATCTAGCTCAGATTGTCTGCACAGATAATAGGTACCACCTCTCCAGGGTTTCATGCAGGGCTTCCTCGCAACCTTACCAGGTTCAACATAGCAGGGTTTACTTCTGAATATATTACCAGGCTGTGGCTTTCACTGACTTCAAGTGGGTATAACCAAGCACATGGTTAAATTCAGATGGAGCTTAGTTCACTGGTACAGGAGTCTCAGGTTAAATTTCTGGTATCTCCAGCTGGGACTGGGAACAACTTCTGACTAACTGATGCTGATGCTAGTTAGTGTAGTCTAACTAGTGTAGTGTAGTGCATTAGATGGACCACTAAGTCTGATTCCCTTTAAAGTAATTTCCTATGCTCTTATGTTCCTAAATCAATGTGGCTCAGCATTGACAGAAAACCTGTCCATACCTACCTAAGAATACATACTAATGGGATACAGTTTGACTTATATGTTAAAACGCACAAGATTAATGTGTTATTAAACAGGATTGTGCCCTTATAGGTTAACTTCAAGTTGACTTTGATTTATGATGACCCCATGAATGAGAGACCTCCAGCTCACCCTATTCTCAGTTGTCCAACTCAGGTCTTGCAGACTCAGGTCTGGGCTTCATTATAAGTCTATCCACTTGTTATGTGGTCTTCCTCTTTTCCTGCTGTCCTCCACGTTACCAAGCATTATCATATCTTCTATTGAGTCATGTCTTCTCATGATATACAACCACCTCAGTTTAGTCATCTTGTCTTATAGAAATGAAGATGATAAAAAATGGCTACTCGTCAAAATAGTTTATCTATCTATCCTATCTATCTATCTATCTATCTATCTATCTATCTATCTATCTTCTCCATTATCATAGGTAGGATGCCTCCATACGTCACTGTCTGGGGCACACAAGAAGGAAGGTTTTGTAACACTCATGTTCTGCTTATGTTACTTTCTCTAGGTAAACTGGTTAGCCACTATGGCAATAGAATATTGAGCTAGATAGGCCCTTGGTTTGATCTAGCAAGTGTGGTTCTTAGGTTCTTGTGTTTGAGAATTGTTGGTTCAAATAGGTAGTTTTCTGTGTTGGGGAATCAGGCCATATCACCATACTGAACCCAGATCTTGAGCTGGCGACTGGCCATTTAGCCACACCAGTTTGCCTTCCTGTGAAGCTGGTGTTTGGTGACTGCAGGTAGAATCATAGAGTTGCAAGGGGCTACAAGGACCATTTTATGTATTCCCCTTCCAATCTGGATTACACAACTAAAGCACTCCCAACAGCTGAACATCAATTTTAAAAAGTCCAAAGAAGAAGAGCTTGCCACTATCCAAGGCTGTCCATTACGTTGTTGAAAAGCTTATACTGTCAAGATTTTGTCTTACTGTTTAGGTGGAACTTCTTACACTGTGATTTGATTTCACTGGTTCATGTTCAAGTCCCTGGAGCACCAGAAAACAAGCTCACTCCATCTTCTATATGTCACACACACAAACACACAGAGCAGTCATCTTGAGAAATGTCTCATGACAGGGACGTAGCCAAGGGGGGGGGGTTCTTGGGGTCTGGACCCCCCCTCCCATTAGAAAAATGAATGGTGCATGCTGCTGCGCCGCCATGCCCAAGCCCCATTATAATCACTTAGTCTGGACCCCCCCTTCCTAAAATCCTGGCTATGTCCCTGCTCATGACATTTTCTAAAATTCAGAATGCATCTCTCAGCCCTAAATGGTTAGGTGACCTCTGTTTTCATCAGTAGCAAATCTTCCACTATTCAATTTCATTACATCCCCTTGAATTCTTCTACTAGGTGAGAAGACTTCTGTTTATTCTTCCCTTTCCACACCTTGCAAAATCCCTGCATAAATGTATACTTCCCTCAGTTCTGTCCTTCTCAATAATAACAACAAAAAATCCTCTCCATTCTTTTAACGTTTCACAAAGTACTGAGGAATTGCTTCAATATTCACTCATGTCAGTTCCAGTTTTCCAGTTCCATACTCTTTTTTCTGAGATCTGGTTATAGTCAATATGCATGTGTGACTTTATTATATATTGAATGTGTGGCATATTATATGCCTGTGTTGTCTAGTCTAGCTTGCACATTCCAATTGTGCAGTGGGTCCTTGGTATCCATGGGGGGTTTGGTTCCAGGACCCTGCATAAATACCCAAATCCATTGATGCTCAAACCCCATTTAATATAATGTCATAATGAAATGGTGTCCCTTGTATAAAATACTAAAATCAAGGTCTGCTTTTTTTTGGTAATATATACATATATTAAAATATTTTCAAGCTGTGGGTGGTTGAATCTGTGGGTATGGAGGGCCAAGTCTAATGTAGGTAGATAGAACTGAGATAATCTTTCATCCAAATCCACGAAAGCAACCTCCTTCCCAAACCCCACCTGACCCTGAGATGAATCAGAAGCAAAGCTTTCTGGATGCTTTCCCAGTGCCTAGATGGATGTTCAATTTTTCTCGCATTATCTTCGCTCTTAAACTCGCCTTCTGGGTTGCACTGCCAAGCTCTATTTGCATAATATTTGCAGTCATAATTAGCTGATGCGCATCTCCCAGCCAATCTTTTCCTCCTTCCTGCCCCTGTTTTTTGTTTTGCCTCCAGTTTGGTCTTTAGCTGCCTGCAGAGGAGGGGGGGGGTGTTATTTCTGATCCTCAGTCTTGCGGCTGTCCCCAATAGGATATTGAATATCTCACATCTGCTGCTCATAAAAAAGTCTCACCTCAGATTTCAGTCAAAGGGGGAGACAGGAGTGAGAGTAAATGAAAAGGAGAATAAAAGAGCCAACCTCTCAGCTGCACAAAGACAAAAATTGTACACTTGGAATGGATCCCAAGGGTCATCTAGACCTCTCCCTGCCTGTGCAGGAATCCCTGAAAAAACAACAACACATCTCTGATATGTGAAGTTGAAGGCTTTCATGGCCGGCATCCATAGTTTTTTCTGGGTTTTTGAGGTATGTGGCCAGAGAAATCTTTCTCTGAAGATGCCAGCAACAGATGCCGGCGAAACGTCAGGAATAAACCCTTCTAGAACATGGCCACATAGCCTGAAAAACCCACAAAAACATCTCTGACAGTTGGCTATCTAACTTGTGTTACCTCCAGTGAAGGAAAGACCACCATTTTCTGAGATACTCTGTTCCACAGCAATAGTATTGCAACAGATCATTAAAAGGATGACGGTGTTTCTTCAACGACCTTCCTTTCAACAAAATTCAAATGCAACCCAGGCATGTATTCCTGCATGACAGGGGGTTGGACAGGATGGTCATGGTGGTCTCTTCTAATGCTATGATGCTATGATTCTGAGCAAAGATCCTATTTACTGGGAAATTTCCTAAACACATATGAGCCAGCATCCTCTTAGTGTCATGTGCAAGTAGAGGTCTATGTAATGCACATGTGCATGCACGCACGCACCCACACACACACAAACACACACATACTTGTTTTTGCTGTGTGCCTTCAAGTTGTTTCTGACTTAAGGTGACCCTCAACTGAATCTATCCTGGTGTTTTCTTGGTAAGTTTCTTCAGAAGGGGTTTGCCATTGCCATTCTCTAAGGCTGAGAGAGTGGGATTTACCCAAGTTCACCCAGTGGATTTCCATGGCTGAGATGGGATTTGAAGCCTGGTCTCCAGAGTCATGATACACCCTCTTAGACTGGCCAGGAGTAGAGTTTTAGGACCCATGCTATTTATCTCTTCTTTTCCCTTGAGAAACAGAGTGTATAAATATATATATATATATATATATATATATATATATATATATAGAGAGAGAGAGAGAGAGAGAGAGAGAGAGAGAGAGAGAGAGAGAGATGGTTGTTGTGGGGGCTGCTTCTGCAGATCAGGAATGGGACTCCTCCAGATCATCTACACTGCCACCACCCACTTTTAACCCCCTTTTCTCCAGTCATTTGGTGGGAAACTTGCACTTTCCTTCTCTGGTTCTGCAGAGACCTTCTCCCCTACCTCACCCTTTTGAGGAAAGTGAAGCCAAGCAAAACGCAGAAAGGAGTGTGGAAGAGGAGAAGTACTTTTAAAAGAAAGCTTTATTCTAAGCAAGAAATCTACGTTCAAAGGGTTTTTCTCTTCATGAAGGGCACCTTCCCTTCAGGCGCACTTATAGAAAGTTACAGAATAGGCCAGATCATTTCAGCCAAGGTCAAAATAAAAGTAAGCCTTGATGTAACTAGCTAAACACATTTCCTATTCTACTCATAGCACCAGCAGAATCTGTAGTCCTTGATGCTCATGAGGATAGCCAGGAGTCTGGAGTGCTCTGATGTGGGACAAAGCATTCTTTGTGGGGGGGTTGTCAGAGACTGTCTCATGATCCCCTCCCAGGTATTTATATCCTCTGGAACATCCGAAAGGTTTAGCAACTGGTCATCTCATTGGGTCAGTTGTCTTTCATGATCTCTGAATCTCTTCTGATGGTGGCCTCCCAATAAAATGGAATTTAACCTCATTGTATCATTAACCTTTGTTACCTGGAGAAGAAACAGTCCCTCATTTATGCTGCCCAGATAATGGGAAAGCCCCTTATCACACTGGTGGAGAGCGGGAAGGGGTACTGGAGAAGGATCTGGGTATTGCCCCTATAGTGAAATAGAGACCAATGGTATCATCTGCTGAGAACACCAAAGGATCACAGTGGATCTCAGCAGATTATTATTATTATTATTATTATTATTAACTTTATTTATAAAGTGCCGTAAATCTACATGGTGCTGTACAAAACCAAGTAAAATCAAGAATATATAAAAAGCTTGCCTATGGCGCACAATCTAAAAGTTAAAACAACAAATTAAAAACATCATAAGAACAAGTTAAAACAGCAAGATGCCTTTGGTCTGCTCCCAGGGTGAACAGATATCATAGCCACAAAGAAGGACAAGCATTGTGAAATATAGAACGTTCAAGAAAAATGTAGGATATTACAAAATAAAAGCTAAAATCCCTAATATATATATAAATTCATTTTACAGTATATGGTTTATTTATAGCTAGATTGCATGTACTGTATTCTATTATGTACTCAACCAGAATTTTCTAATGAACTTATCTTCGTTAAAATGCCTTGTTGGCTTGTGATATACTTTTAGAGCAAGACAAAGGCTTAACATTGTACTTTGCTAGCAACAAACCCTTGACTGAATCTTCGTTTAAATTGTTCGTTTCACTTGTCCATTGTGCTGAAATTAAGGAAAAATCCCCTTTTAACATTTACATTGTGTCTACAAGCAGCCCATTGCTTAATACCACATTTGCTGTCCTTTCTCCCTCCAAGAAACAAATGCACCCTGAGCTCCCGGGGCAATGAAATGACTTTGGGGGACTTTAACTGGTTTAATTTAATTCTCGTCTGCTGTTGTTCCTAGGAAAAAAAGAACTTTAGAAGGTTCCATCCCATCCTGCTACTTGCAGCGAGGATAGACTGCCAGGTAGACACCTTTCTCAAAAAGGAAAAGCAAACACAGTGTTATTCAATGCACTTTTTAGTTATGATCAAAATGGATGACATTTTGGAATTCCTCCTGGACAGAAGGTTTAAATGTATGACATGTCTTGGGAAAGATAGGCAGATGCTTTTCCAATCCCCTTCACTCTCCAGTAGCAGCAGAATGGCCATGGGGGGAAACTACTGTGGCACAACAGTGAGTCCTGTGGGTGGTGATGGGGGAACCATACTGGACTTCTGCATATGAAAACCTAAGCCATGTAGGTTTCTGGCCATGTTCTGAGAAGAAGCCATGGAAAGCAAAGGAATAAAGGCTGGTTAAAAGAAGCACAGATTATTTGGAACATCAGCATCAGATGCCTTTGTATTTGTGAATGGGCTTGTCCTCATTCCAGTCAATAGGATGCGATGTGACCATATGCAATTCACAAGAGTTTGGGGGTTTTTTGTGACAGGGCCTGAAAAACTCTTTAAACTCTTCAGAAAAAGGTTTCACAGTTTTTACTGGATTATCTGTGGAAATGTGCATTATTCTACATGGGGTCGTCTGTCTGCCTTGCATGAATTTGAACTGCTCCACATTTTGAGCAGGGGTGTGTGAGTAGCTGGGAATACATGCAAATTTGCACAGGAAAATGAGGACAATTAACCATCAATGTAAATATGCAATTTGCATAATACACTTATATGGATACTAGTCCTCAGAAAAGAAAAATCTCAGCTACAGCATTCCCACCTGCCTTGGGAGCAACATTCTGGAAACCAACCATTCACACAACCTATTGCCAGCCGAATAATCCCATGATGTCCATGAATATGTGAATGATACCTTTGAAATGTCCTCCTGAAGTCAACGTTTTTTTCTTTTCTTTTTTTAAAAGCTTGGATTAAAATGTGAAAATTGGAGTACCAACCAGCTGACAATGGGTAACATAATTCTTCTTGGTATGGAGATGTCTTTATGTGGGGTAGCAGCTGTAGGCCTGCGGTTCAGGAATTAGAAATTATTTTGAAATCTTCCACGGAAGCAAAGAAATGAAAATGCAAGTACAGGGATCAGCTTTGTTGGTGGGCATGTCATTTAAATGGTTCTGTTTTTCAGTCTTTATTCCAACCAGGAAGGAATTTCCCAAAAGGGTCTACTTTACACGTGAGGTTTCCTACTTGACATTCATCCAGGAGGATGAAACCCGACCTTTCTGCAGGCAGAATACTTATTCTGCCACTGGGTTTTGGTTCTTCTTCACTGGCATATGACTGAGTCCAACATTCAAACCACTACACCACACTGGCTCACACAAAAGTACATTTGAACTTTGTTCATTATCTACCCTGTCACATCAACAGAAAAGGGGATAAGACTGGTGATGCTGCTTAGTCAATGTTTTTCCCCAAAGTGGGCAAGGAGAGGTATTAGCACTTCAGCTGTATAGCAGGAGATTGGTTTTTCTTTTCTTTTTAGCACTGCTCTGGTGCCTAGGGGCTGGTGGCACATTGCAGAAATAAAACAGTTTGACACCACTTTCATTTCCATGGCTCCATGCTACAGAATCCTGGGATTTGTAGTTTAGTAGGGTACCAGAGTTCTCTGACAGGGAAGGCTAAATATCTCATAAGGCTACAAATTCCAGAATTCCATAGCATGGAACCATGGCAGTTAATGCATTGTCAAACTGCTATATTTCTGCAGTGTGGATACACCCTTCATTGCTTCAACCAGGAGTAGGGTAGATGGAGGACTTTAGGTTCGTGGTGGAACTCTGATTCCCTTCCTCAGGGCAAGGGAATGACCTGCCCCATGCTGGAGTTGGATAGGCCTGAAGCCTAGTTAGGATTAAATACCCACTTAGGCTGTGTCTGTCTGTTTGTGTATGAACCTGTGTGGTCGAATGGTTTGAGTGTTGGACTATGACTCTGGAGACCATGGTTCAAATCCCACCCAGCTATTGAAACCCACTGGGAGACTTTGGGCAAGTCACACTCTCTCAGCCTCAGAGAATGGCAAAGGCAAACCCTACCTCCACAAATCTTGTCAAGAAAACCCACTATAGGGTCACCATAAGTCAGAAATGACCTGAAGGCCCTTAGGGTTGCCATAAAAGTCAGAAACAACTTGAAGGCACACAACAACAAAGAAAATATGTCTCCAAGTTGCCTGTTAACTTGTAGCAACCCCATGTATTTCATAGAGTTTTCTTAGGCAAGGAGTAGTCAGAGGTTGGTTTTGCCAGTTCTTTCTTCTGAAATAGAGTCTACCATATTTGGCATTTGTTGAGGGTCTCCCATTCAAGTACTAACCAGCATTGGCTCTGCTCAGCTTCCAAGATTAAATAGGATCTGGTACCTTTAGGGTATTTAGGTGACTGTTCACTGAGGGACAGATCCACTGGTTTAATAGATAAGTTTCTGAAGGATTTGCAATAGATCTCCCAGAGAGCTTCTGTGTCACAGTTGTTTAAAAATGGCAAGGAAAACCCTTATTGGAAAATAAAATCTGCCCGTATTGATCTTTGGTCTATTCTAGCCCATCCTCATCCCCAGTAAAACATAGTTGCTTTTGACTGAGCCTTTCTGCAGCTCTGAAGCACCATTTTTTGAGCTTGTCAAAGTCTTTGGTGTGAAGTAACTTGATTTAGATTTGAAGGTAGATAGGGGAAGATGAGTGCCAGAGGTTGCACCTCTTCTGGTGCCATTTGATATTTGGCTCTGCCCCACCCTCAGCTATCATTTGGCATTCTTTTATGGCTGGTGGATCTCTGAATTCTTCTTTGAAAGTAAGGGAGGCTGATCTGACAGGCCTAGACTATGCTTAGCTCTAATAGATGTGCTTATGAAGTTTCATTGATTTTTTTTCACTGACTTCACCTTAGGTGGGCTCCGACATCAAGGAGCTGGACTGTGACTTTATACTCACAGAGTTGCACACGTTGTCTCATTAATGAATTGCAACATTGTGCAACTCCAACGTATTGATCCATCACATGAATTGTTAAATTGTGAGTCAACAGATGTATTGTTGTTGTTGTTGTTGTTGTTATTGCTGTTGTGCCTTCAAGTTTTTTTCTGACTTATAGTTACCCTAAGGTAAAGCTGTCTCAGGGTTTTTTCTTGGCAAGATTTGTTCAGAGGAGGTTGGCCTTTGCCTTTCTCTGAAGCTGAGAGAAGGTGATTTGCCCAAACTCACCCAGAGGGTTTCTATGGCTGAGCAGGGATTTGGACCCAGGTCTCCAGAGTTATAGTCCAGCACTCAAACCACTACATTACACTGGATCTCTTGAGTCAACAGATATGTCTACATAAGAATAAGACATTGACTAAAAGCATGCTCATATAGGCTTACAGGAACTTTCTTCTTCCACTTCCACCTGATCCCAAGCATGACCATTGTATCTATACATCTGAATCACCTAAGATTATGAGCCATACATTTGATGAAGTGGATTGTAACCTATGAAAGCTCATCCTATTGCAAATCTAATCATTTTAAAGTTCAATAGTAGCATAACCATCATGAGCAACATTCATTTATTGGCAAAAAGAGTACTGGGTACTAGGTAGTTTCAAAAGTTAAATTCAATGGGCATTTTTAGAGGCATTTGAGAGGATTCCTCTCCCAAGTTTTATATCTTTCACTTCTCAATCCTAAATCCTAAATCCTTTATGAATTCTTTCAACAAAAAAGTAACTGGAAATAATAGAAAAGGAAGAAGCAAATCAACATGTAATGCAAGACAACATTTTCCAACACTGTAATGAGCAACAGCTACAGTTTATTTTTCAAACATAGTTAACAAATAACAGGAACAAATTGCCCATAAAAGCAACTTTTCACACTCTTGTTTTCTGCAACAAGCAAGTGGAGTCTCCTTCCTTAGAGGTCTTTAAACAGAGGCTGGATGGCCATCTGTCAGTGATACTTTGATTTAGATTTCCTGCATGGCAGGGAGTTGGACTGGATGGCCCTTGCGGTCTCTTCCAACTCTATGATTCTATGATTCTAATACAGCTACCCAATATAAAAATAACTTCCCATGTACACTCATGGTGGCTGAACTTTAAACAAGAAAGAAATGTTGGGATGTGGCGAACAAAGCGATGAGAACTTTAGCTCCATCAGCATGCACTCACAGAAGGCGAAATCCATATTCTCACATCATCAAGGAAAGAACTGGAAATAAAAGCAACATTACAGTCAATAATACGGTTACAATTCTTTGGAGAGCCAGCATGGTGGTTTGAGTGTTGGACTAGGACTCTGGGAGACCAGGGTTCAAATCCCTGCTCAGCCATGGAAACCCATAGGGTGATCTTGGGCAAGTTACACTCTCATTTTTGTGGGTTTTCCAGTCTAGTGGCCATGTTCTGAAAGAGTTTATTCCCGACTTTCCAAGAACATGACCACATAGCCCCAAAAACCCAACAAACTATGGATGCCAGCTGTGAAAGCCTTTGACTTCACATTACATTCTCTCATCTTCAGAGGAAGGCAATGGCAAGCCCCTTCTGAAGAAATCTCGTCAAGAAGGCTCTGTAGTTGGTTGGTCATAAGTCAGAAATAATAATAATAATAATAATAATAATAATAATAATAATAATAATACCCCACTCTTCAGCCAAAAGGCTATAAGAGCAGCTTACAAATTGTTAGTTAGACATTAGAAATGACTTGAAGGCCATGGCAACAACAACCATTCATTTGGAACACTGTGCAGAGTTTTGGTAGCCACATCCCCAAAAGAATATCATGTGCCACCCTAATGGCAGACTAGCGATCAGTCGGCAGATTCTATCACCTGGGGATTGCCATGCCCCATATTATTGAATGACAGCACATACACATAGGCATGCCGGTGTGGATGTTCACATGTTGCTGTCCATTAAATAATAAGAGTCTTAAGTGTCCTTGTTTTTCCTATCTGCAAGAGCCCTGAACAAAACCCCCATGGATGGGAAGGATCGACTGTATTGGAAAACTATAAAATGGTGCAGAAATGGAGAGCCAGGATTATCAAAGGACTGGAGCCAATTCTCATTGGAGGGAGGGTTCCAGTATTTGGGACTTAACAGTTTAGAAGAAGCAGGGGTGGAGAGAAGACAGAGATAACCAGCGTGGTCGAGTGGTTTGAGTGTTGAGGTGACTGCACCATCAGGGAGTCTTGGTGGTGCAGTCACCTCAAATGGCAGTATTGTAGCCACCCACAGCCACAAGGTTGTGAATTCAATCCCAGGCAAGGCTTCAGGGTCCACTCAGCCTTGCATCCTTCCATAGGTCGCCAAAATGAGTATCCAGCTTGTTGGGGGCAATTGGCTTGCACACGTTGTAAACCGCTTAGGGAGTGTTAGTTCACTGACAAGTGGTATAGAAATATACTTGCCTTTGCTGTTGTTGGACTGCATCTCTGGGACACTGAGGTTTGAATTTCCACTCAGTCATGGAAGCTCATTGGGTGATCTTATGAAAGTCCCACTCTCTCAGCGTCAGAGGAAGGCAATGGTAAATCTCCTTTGAGGAAATCCTGCCAAGGAAACCCCATGACAGGGTTGCCATAAGTCAGAAATGATTTGAAGATACACAGCACTAGGAGTGGGGACATAGCAGAGGTGCATACCACACTGCCCAAGTTCCTGTGGTTGGGTAGTGTAACTTGACATTCATGTAGTTACAGAGTGGCTGCATCACACCAGGCTTCTGGTTCAAAAAGGATGTTGACAAGCTGGAGCGTGTCCAAAGGAGGGTGACTAAAATGGTGAAGGGTCTTGAAACCATGTCCCATGAGAAACAACTTATGTTTAGCCTGGAGAAGAGAAGGTTAAAAGGTGATATGATAGCCCTGTTTAAATATTTGAAGGGATGTCATATTGAGGAGGGATCAAGCTTGTTTTCTGCTGTTGCAGAAACCAGAACATGGAACAATGGATTCAAAATACAGGAAAAGAGATTCCAACTCAACATTAGGAAGAACTTCCTGTAAGTAAGAGCTGTTTGACAGTGGAATGCGCTGCCTTGGAGGTCCTTAAACAGATGTATGTATGGCCATCTCTTGGGGATGCTTTGACTGTGAGTTCCTGCATGGCAGAATGGCATTGGACTGGGTCACCCTTGAGGTCTCTTCCAACTCTATGATTCTATGACTGTATGGTTCTATTACGACCATGGCCATATTTTTGAATTCTACAACAACAACAACAATTTTTATTATACACAAATTAACATGAAAATCACTCCTTCCTACCCAGGGTCACACTGTGCATATATATCCAACTCTCTTCCATGCCAGCATTCTTTGAAGATGCCAGCCCCAGCTGCTGGCAAAACGTCAGGAATAAACTCTTCTAGAAAATGGCCACCCGAAAAGCCCAGAAAAATCTATTATTATTATTATTATTATTATTATTATTATTATTATTATTATTATTATTATTATTAATCTCTCCAGTGTGGATGCAGCCTGTGTCTGGTCTGTAGCCTGGCTGGAGTGAGGGGGAGATCTCTGAGAGGGCTGAATGAATGAGTGCTTGTGAGATCCGAGGAGCAGGAGGAGGGAGGGAGGGAGGGAGGGAGGGCAGGCTGGCAGCCTGCTGGAGCCCCGTGGAGGGTGGCACCTGGGCCCAGGTCCCGGCTGGCGACTGCCTGGCGCTGTCCGGCCTCTGATCCGCCCCGGGAGCTGGCCAGAGACTCGGGTTTCCCGCGATCAGGTTCTCTCCACCGCCTGCCTGGCCCCAGCAGCTTCGGTTTCAGGCTGGCCTTGCTCCGATCATGGGCTCCAAGGGGGGCAGGGGGGAGGGAGGGGAGGGGAAGGAGGCCTAGTGGGCGCAGCAAAGAGAAGGCAGGCATCCTTGGCGCCTGGCAGGGCATCCCTCCTCCACACACACTACTGCCACCCTCCAGGCAGCACCATGGACCCCTTGCACTTGGGCACCAGAGTCCCAAGACATGGTGGTCTTGGTCCAAATTCCGGGATGCAAGGGGATCTGGTGGCAGCTTGAAAAGACAGCAGTTGGTAGCATAAACTTGCCTAGTCTAAAATCCATCATGCAAGTGATCTTGTGCCACCTTGGAAAGAAAGGAGTTGGTAGCTTTGCGAGTCCCAAATACAGGATGCAAAGGGATCTTGTGGCAGCTTTGAAAGAAAGAAGTTGGTAGCATAAGCTTTCTTAGTCCAAAATCCAGGATACAAAGGGATCTGGTAGCAACTTTGAAAGAATGGAGTTGGTAGCATAAGCTTTCTTGGTCCAAAATCCACTTTGCAAAGGGATCTTGTAGCACCTTTGCGTAAAACTGAGAAAAAGGAAGGAGTTGGTGGCATACGTTTTCTAAATCCAAAATCCAGGATACATAGGCATCTTATTTCCCCTTTGGGTCGGTCTGAGAAAAAGAAAGAAGTTGGTAGTTTGTCTACCCTCTCTCTCTCTCTCTCTCTCTCCCTTATTCTTTCTTTCTCTCAGTAGGACTCAAAGGTGCTACAAGATCATTTTGTATCCTGGGTTTTGGACCAAGAAAGCTTGTGCTGTTGTTGTGTGCCTTCAAGTCGTTTCCACTTATGGCAACCCTAAGGCAAGCCTATCCCAGCGTTTACTTGGCAAGATTTGTCCAAAAGGGGTTTTGCCAGTGCTTCCCTCTGAGGCTGAGAGAATGTGACTTGCCCATGGTCACCCAATAGATTTCCATGGCCAAGCAGGGATTTGAACCCTGGTCTTCAGAGTTATAGTCTAACACTCAAACCATGCTGACTCCTAGAACTCCTTTCGTTCTCACAGTTCGACTCAAAGGGGCTGCAAGATCCCTTTGCACCAACCTGGGAATCCTCAAAGTTTGTGATTGAGGATCTTGGCCTTTGTTCTCCTCATCTCAGGCTGCTGCCACACTGCAGAATTAACGCAGTTTGACACTACTATAACTATCATGGCACTGTCCTATGGAATCCTGGGATTTGTAGTTTGTTGTGGCACTGGAGCTCTCTGACAGAGAAGGCGAAATATCTCACAGGACTATCAATCCCAGAATTCCATAGCATTGAGCCATGGTACTTAAAGCGGTGTTAAACTGCATTATTTATGCAGTGCAGATGAAGCCAATATTATTTCCTATATGTTTCCTAGTCCAGATCTTGAGGCACCTTTTTAGAAAGGTTAAAATAGCTATAAAAATTCACATGGTAGAAAAGTCTAGAATATAATCAAACCATCAACTGAATGTCCAGCAATTACAAGCAGGACTGTGAGAAAAATAGCAAATATAGGCAATATAGCATTTCACGAAAGGCTCTTTTCCTGTAAGGAATCTAAACTGGTGAATAATGGGAGAAGGAGAGTCCCTTATTCTACCAATATAATTCACATTTGTATCAACCTCAGTCAGATCCCCACCCTTTCTTTGGCTTTCTCCCCTAAACCCGACCCCCACTGATCTGCTTTTTGTACATTTTGGTTCATGGGACATATATATTAGTTACAGGGAGGCTCTGCCAAACACATTTTGCTGCCCGAGGAAGTGTAGCAAATGCTGCCCTCCCTCCATGTCAAGGAGCATAAAACCCAATGTCAGCCAAATTATTTTGCTCCCCGGAGGCAGAGAATCCCAAATGTCTCTCTTTGGCAGTGAAAATTTAGTCATAATACAGAAATGCTAATTGCTGTCTTTTTCGTAACACTGCAAAAGGGCTGCTTGTGAGGTTCACTTCCTTCTCCCTAATAGCAGGGCCAGCTCTTTTTAGAGATAGCTATCTGTTCCATTTTACAGGTTGAAAGAGTGACGCACATTTCTGATTCACCTATAGATATCAATAGTGAGAATTGTTTATGGATTTTATTACAATTTCTTTAAAAAAAATCTTTATGAGCAAGACCATAACTAGGGCTTACCTTTGGTAAAGTACACTCACCCCTCTACATTGACTGGGGTTAGGGGCACAGGATCCCCGTGAATGTGGGGAAACTGCAAATAACAAAAACACTATGGCGTTTATCACACAAGAGGCAAAGAGCCCAAATCTTGTGCATAAACCCACAAGAGCGCGTTAATGCTTAATTTTAGCAACCACACCTGAAAACAATCTCGCTCCTGAGGGATTTTCCCGGGTTAAAATCCCATTTATGCATGGGATTTGGGCACTTCCCTGCAGTGTGATAAACTCCTATGTTTTTACCTGAGGGAACACCTCTCTAGGAATCTCTAGGTCCTTCAGTCCAACTTTGTGGTCAACATCTGCCAGACATTGAGCGTAGAATTGCACTGGAGGAACTACAAATGCTTAATGGAGTGTTCTTTCTAGGAATCTCGAGCTCCTTCATTTTGACTTTTGGTTAAAATTGACCATAGAGTTGTTCTGAAGGACCAAGCTATTCTTAGAGAGAATATTTTAATAAAATCCACAAATAATCAAAGCCATAAAAGTCAAAGCAGCAAATGTGGAGGGACAAGTGTATCTGGCTCCGATGTCTTGGGTTGACTCTTCGCTGCAGAAATAATGTAGTTTAACACCACTGCTCAAGCTATAAAATTCTGGGATTTGTAGTTTTGTGAGCTATTTAGCCTTCTCTGTTGGAGAGCTCTGGTGCCACAATAATCTACAAATCCCAGAATGTATTTATTTATTTTTATTTATTTATTTTTAAATTCTACTCTCCCCCCCTCAAAAAAAAATATTGGGACTCAGGATTCCATAGGATGGAGCCATGACACTTAAAGCAGTATAAACTGCATTAATTCTGCAGTGTGGCAGCAGCCTGGGAGGATAACAAGGGTGAAGATCCTCAATCGCAGGCTTTGAGGTGTATGTTTATG
>NC_056526.1:8618717-8707281 GCF_019175285.1 Sceloporus undulatus | reverse complement strand
ATGCTGGAGTTACGTTGCTGATGTGAAACACACAAGAAATGCAATTAAGAGAATTGGCACACTGCACAAGATGTCTCATTGGGCAACAAGGGCTTCCATCACACAACAGAGCTCTGCAAAAGATGGGGACATTTTTACAAGTGGAAATTCAGATGAAACAGATACAACTAATCTGGCCTGTGGGGGGAAGGAAAAGAAGGATGCATTCCATCCATGAGCTCATTCTCATGTCTTCTCTATTATTATTATTATTATTATTATTATTATTATTATTATTATTATTATTATTATTATTATTAATCAGCTGTGTTGTCTGAATTCCCTTCCTCCTTTATCTCCCTCTGACCAGTAAACAGCAGCAATGGCCCCTCCTAGGGCTTGACAACTATTGGAGTAGGAGGACAAGAAACTGCATGAGAAGCATGTTATGGTCTGTATACTTGAAGTTGCTGTAGGCCCAAATCTGCTGCCTCTCTTACTCTGTTTAATGGAGATGCTGGTCCTGATTGTATATATACTTGGAATTATTGTAATTGTTTTGTGCCTTCAAGTCATTTCCAATTTATGGCGACCCCCAAGGCACCTCTATTAAGAGGTTTTCTTGGCAAATTTCTTTGGAGGGCGTTTGCCATTGCCATCCTCTGAGGCTGAGAGAGTGTGACTTACCCAAGGTGGATAAGCCCTCTTAAACATGTTGGGGCTTATATCTGGATAAATCATAGAATCATAGAATCGTAGAGTTGGAAGAGACCACCAGGGCCATCCAGTCCAACCCCCTGCCATGCAGGAAATCACAATCAAAGCATTCCCGACAGATGGCTATCCAGCCTCTGTTTGAAGACCTCCAAGGAGGGAGACTCCACTACACTCCGAGGGAGTGTGTTCCACTGTCGAACAGCCCTTACTGTCAGGAAGTTCCTCCTAATGTTGAGGTGGAATCTCTTTTCCTGCAGCTTGTAAAATGTCTTTACATACCTTTGATTAGAGGCTGGATATGTTATTTTTTTGGGGGGGGGGCAATGGTCTTGTTGGCAGCATACCCTCCAACTGTCCTGATTTGGCTGGGGCTGTCTAGATTAGTTCCCTTTTTTGGTGGGAATGTGGAGATAATAACCGACAACTCCAACAAAGCATCTGAGTGACATGATCATAGAAGCACAGTTGCAGATAGTGACCCTACTTGAAATGTGGAATGTGATCCAAAGAAATATCACTGGAGATTATTTGATGGGAGAAATGGGGTGGGGGTGGGAGAAAAAGACATAATCCCCGCTAAATTGTGTGATTGCATGGAAGATTTTCCGACAACGTCATGCTCATCCAGGACTTATCCTGGGAAGAACCAGGAATGCTCCAGCAACATAACATTAATGGGGAAATCCCATGAACAGCTTCTCAATAGCGCCATTCCCAGTTTCATGACTGAAGCGTGTTTGCCTAATGAAGCTAATCACCGTTTCATTCATGCTATTGGGAAAGCAACTGGGGACCTTTAAAGGGTCTGCATTTTGGCACAGGCAATTCATTCCATTGCCAGGATTGGGTTTGCAGTGGATTTCAGCCTTGTTTGAGGTGTAGGGCATGCTTTTGTTTACATTGGATTAACCTACTATGGTGAAGTAATACATTTTATTGTATTGTTTTTTATTCTGTGCGGGATGGGAACATGATTTGAAGACATGCACAAAACAGTCAGTTCCATTGTACTAATGATGCATTCACTGATATGTACAGAAAGCAATGACACTAGTCTGGCTTTTATGTCATCTTATCATGCAATTGCGAAAGTGTGTAAAAATGCTGAGCACTATAGAGCTACTGCTGCTTTTTGTTTTGACTACGGTGATTTTTATTGAATTGCCCCTGGTGTGATAATCTCCACTGATTCCTGTATTCCTGGATAGAACCTGGTCCAGAATTACAGTTACTAATACCTGGTAGATTGAGAGATCACTGAAACTGAGGACCCCATGAATGTGGAAAAATTGCTAATAAAAACACTATTCCTTTAACCTAAGAGAAGACTTCTCTAGGAATCTCTAGGTCCTCCAGTGCAACTCTGTGGTCAACATAGGCCAGCAGTTGATCATAGAATCATGTTGGAGGACCTACAAATCCCTACAGAATTGTTTTCTTTAGGAACATCTAGGGTCTGCAGCACAACTCTGTGGTCAAAGTCTGACAGAGTGGCGCTGGAGAACCTAGATATTCCTAGAGAGAATGTATTAATCAAAATAGCAAATAATCAAATTCACAAAAGTCAAAGCCGTGAATGTGGCAGGATGACTGTATTCTTTTTGGAACAGACAGTAGTTTACTATCAATAATGCATCATGGATTTGCATCCATGCAATGGGTCCGGTTGCAGACCTATGAAGATGCTCTGACCATGTGCATGTACAATACATAGGTGTGTGTGCCTGCATATGCCTGTGTATCCCTATCCCTCTACGACTGCCTTTCCGGCACACTGTCTCAAATGCAGCAGTGTAATTTCTCCGCTGATTTTGATTGACATGCTGTCCCTGGGATCATGTGTTAATCCCTTCTTCACTCAAGCCGTTTCATAACTCATTTCTCTCTGCTAGATGGAGACTCTGATGGTTACCGAGGCAACCATGATAGCACTAAGCCATTTCCCTCTCTGCAAGGAGACCATTATTCCGCGTGCATAGACCATTTGCAACAAAGGTCGCCACAAAGTCATCCCCAACACAGCACACGTTTATTAAACTTTTTATTCTTTGTTCCCCTCCACCCGGCCCTCCTCCTCCTCCTTTGTCCCCACTCCCACTCCCCTCTTCTCCTAACTGAGACACTAGTTGGCACTTGTATTACAGGGAAAGGGGGGGGGGGGAGCCAAGAGGAATAGTCCTTAATAAGGAAGGGGAACAAATAATACTGTTTCTGAACTGCATTTCACAAACCAGTCTCCTCCGAGAACTTTGGGCCCAGAGAGATTGTGTTTACACAATCAGCGTTTGCATCCCATGATTTCCGCCTGCCCTCTGCCACTTTGTCAAATAAACAACACATAACATAAAAATCAGAACAAGGAAAAGAACCTCTCCAAAACATCAATTTCATGCAGGTAGAGTTGCCATACTGAAAGATGGAGAGGGCTTCTGTGCCTTTAAGGGTAGTGTAGAAGAGGGTCTTTCAGCAGGTACAGTAACTTATCAAGCTAAGAAGCAACACCTATTTAAATGCCCTCTTCTAAAGGTACAGTAGCTCTACTATAGTTTTCAGTATGGCAGCCTTACATGCAGGGAAGGACCTCTCATAGCCCTCCAAATGTTGTTGTTAGACTACAATTCTCATCCTCCCCAGCCAGCACAAACAATGGTAAAGGCCACTGTGGAACATCTGGATGGCCACAAGTTGCCCATCCATGATTTAAGGCAACATGGGAGACAAAAACTCACTGGGTGACCCATGGCAAATCATTCTCTCTTAACCTCAGAAGATGACAATGGCAAATCCCCTTTGAAGAAACTTGCCAAGAAAACCTCTTGATAGGTTTGCCTTAAGGTCACCATAAATCAGAAATGACCTGAAGTCACACAGCAACAACAACAACAACAACAACAACAACAACAAATGGGGTGGGATAAGAAGTCACATGCACCCTGTCCCAGTGATTCCCCCTTAAGATCTGATCCCATGGGTGAGAAAACAATGTAAACCAACATGATAATCAAGGAAGAGCATAATCATAGAATCATAGAGTTGGAAGAGACCACAAGGGTCATCCAGGCCAACCCCGTTCTACCATGCAGGACAACACAATCAAAATCCCAACAGATGGCCATCCAGGTTCTGTTTAAAAACCTCCAAGGAAGGAGATTCTACCACACTCCAAGGGAGTGTGCTCCACTGTCGAACAGCTCTTACTGTCAGGATGTGCTTCCTAATGTTGAGGTGGAATCTCTTTTCCTGTAGTTTGAATAACAGGATCATAGAATCATATAGAATGAAGGGCCAAACAGTCCAACCTCCTGCCATGCTGGGACACACAATCAAAGCACCCCTGGCAGAATCCATTGCTCCGTGTCTTCATCTCTGGAGCAGCAGAAAAGAAGCATGCTTTATTTTATTTTATTTCATTTCATTTATATTCTGCCTTTCTTCCTGGAGGGACCCAAAGTGGCTCACAGATAAAATCTATAAAATTATTATAAAATTCAAACAATTCAAACATCTATATCTAAATCACATAAAATATATACAATAAAATATAATATAAAAATCACATAAAATATAGTTAAATTAAAAGATTTCATCCTCAATATGATATCCCTTTAAATATTTAAACACAGCTATGATGTCTTCTCTTAATCTTTTCCAACTCCCTAAGCCACTCCTCATAGGGCATGATATCGAGACCTTTCACCATTTTGGTTGCCCTCCTTTGGACACGCTCCAGCTTGTTCACGTCTTTCTTGAATTTTGGTGGCCAGAAATGGACACAATATTCCAGGTGAGGTCTGACCAAAGCAGAATGGAGTGCTACTATTACTTCCCTTGATCTAGACATAATGATTCATGCTTTCACATTAGTGTCATAGGCAAGGGTTAGGATGCCCTTCAACAAGGTGGCACTCTCCAAATTCATGGGAACACAACTTTCCATCATCCCCAGCCAGGATCACCATTAGCCTTGGCATCCTCTGTTGTAAACCTACAATCTGTAAGTGATTGGGGGAAGGTTGGATCATTATTTATTATAATCTGAAATGTTTATAATGAAGCGTCTCAGGTTTCTACCCGATACACCTGAAGGGCTCCATGGAGCCTTCTGTTTTCTAATCCTCCCTTTCTGCTCTTCCACAGGATCTTTAGCGACAGTACCATAGTGAGTCCTCTCCAATTTTCATACCCTTTTAAACCCACAGAATATCAGCAGAAGTGCCTTAGCCCTCTCCTATTTTCCTAGCTTTTTTCCAGCTCAAGAATCATAACATCAGCACCAGCTATGTCTTTTGTGATCGTCATTGGCATGCATAAACAGGAACCGATGGTGGACCATATCTGGAAATGCCAATCTGAGGAGTGTGGCCACTGGTCATTACCTAGAAGCCCAGGAGCCATCAGGTGCCTTACTGCTTATTTCCTCAAGATGGATCAGCTATTAATGGCTGACATTAGGAAATACACTTGCTTAGATCAGCCATGGTTGACTTCTAGAATTAAAGGACAGAGAAATAAGAATAAACATCTCTCCAGTCATGCAGAGAAACATGCAAAGTGTTTTTTTATATATATTTCTAACTCTTAGCTTTCATTTTAGAGGCTGAGCAATCTCCTAGTCCTCACTATGGGTTTGATAGGAGGCTATCACACTATGGAAGAGAGGGACTCACTGCCCAGAGCTATGTCCAGGCTGAAGTAACTGTATTGTGTTTGTTGTTTGTTGTGTGCCTTCAAGTTGTTTCTGACTTCTGACTTATAAGGTGACCCTATCATGGTTTTTTCCTGGGCCGAGACCTTCCTTGCCCAAGGTTATCCAGTGGGTTTCTATGGCTGAGTGGGAAACTGAACCCTGATCTCCAGAGTCTTAGTCCAATGCTCAAACCTACTGGATGTGTCTGCTGATTGTCTGCTGAAAACCTTTATGATCTATGGAAAATGCAGGAGTTTCATGACCTCTATATGACACTACTTGATATAAATTCTGTCAATTAACTTTTAAGCCAACAATAATAATTTTTAAAAGCCCCTACAATGGTAGAGGCTTAGCTAGCCACTTTAAAGGGGCAGACATCAGACCAGCTTACATTACTCCAAATAAATAAATAAATGCTTAGCCAGAAGAAAAGAGACATGAGAACAAGAGAGGATGAAGGTTTGCATGAAAATTTCTCATGTTAGTTTTCATGTGTAAGTGCACATCTAATGGCAATCACCGCAATTTAAAATTTTAAAATACTATGTATCCCATCATAATGGGGCAGACTGTCACCAGGTGGTTTGGGTACCTGCTTGCTCAACCTGTAGTTCAGGAGCTGACTCTGTGGAAGAGCATCTTCAAGGTCCCCTGCTCTCCTAGGACAGGCAGGTGACCAAGGGTGCTGTCCAAGGTGCTGAACCTATTTTGGAGCTAGATTTCAAGACCTTGGACACATCCAGAGAAGGTTCATAGACATCCAGAGTCGGTTCACCATGCCAATGATACTGGAGCCATGGCTGTGTTCTCCCCAAGAATGATTCTTTATCTTTTGAACCAGGGTGGCATAATAGGACAGCCACCCTGAGTCCCAGTTTGGAAAAAGATTGGGATGACAACAACAACAACAATTATAATTATTTGACCATTGGACTGTGACTCGGGTGACCAGGGTTTGAATCCCCGCTCAGTCATGGAAACACACTGGGTGACCTTAGGCAAGGTACACACTCTCAATCTCAAAAAACCCCATGAGAGGGTCACCTTAGGGCCACCATAAGCTGGAAATGACTAGAATCACAACAACAACAACAACAACAACAACAACAACAACAACCTTTTGAACCAATAAATTTCTTGTCAGATTGCTCTTAAAAATAAGAGGACATCAGAAATCTGATCTGCCTCTCACCTAGAGTTCTGTCACAGACACAGCCCTTTTCTCTGCCCACTAATACTATAGTATATGCTTTGCTTGATAGGAGACTATCACATGAGGAAAATCAAGGAATTAAAAAGGGATTTTCCTGGGAAAGTCATGCAATCACAGCAAAGATTTTCAGACAACCTTGCGATCTAAGAGGATTTATCCCGAAACAACCAGGAATGCTCCAGCAACAAACCATTCATGGAATTTCCCCATGAATTGTTTGGCAGGAGCATTCCTAGTTCTTCCTGGGATAAGTCCTCTCAGATTGCGATGGGTGTGAAAATCTTCATTGCGATCATGTGACTTTTCTGGGAAAATTCCTTTTTAAACCCTTGATTTCCCGCTGTGTGATAGTCTCTTAAGGTATATATAATTAATGGGATACTATAACTAATGGGATGCTAGCCTATAGCTAACAAGAGGCCAGCCTGTAACTAGTGAGATGCTAGCTTATAACTAATGGGATATTAACCTATAACTAACAGGATGCTAGCTTATAACTAACAGGATATTAGCCTATAAGTAATGGGATGCTAGCCTATAACTAACGGGCTGCTTGTCTATAACTAATAGGATGGTAGCCTATAACCAATGGGATGCCAGCCTACAACTAATGAGATGTCAGCCTATAACTAATGGGATTCTTGCCTATAACCAAAGGGATGCTAGTTTATAACTAGTGGGATGCAAGCCTATAACAAATGGGATGCTTGCCTATAACCAATGGGATGCCAGCCTAGAACGAATGGAATGCTAGCCTATAACTCAGTGCCAGCATGGCCATTGGGAGCTGTTGTCCAAAAAGGCAACTTTTCCAAGCATTCCATAAACATATTTGTAGGTCCATGATATTCACTCAAAGCACAAGCGAAAGACCATAGCCATGTTTTAAAAAACAACAAATAAATAAGGGGCCTTTTGTAAAGGGAAGAGAATACATGGCAGGTATCTACCAGATCCTTGGGCTAATTGACGGCCTCTCTATACATCATCCTAGATAAAAGGCCCTTGTGTGGTAAATGCTGATGTTTAGAGCCTCCCGATAGCATTTTGTTAACAAGAAGATAACGGAGGAGCAAGACGCGTTTGTTTAGCCGCCTATAGATAAACCTCACTGTGTCTTTGTTAAGCCTTTTCTCCCCTCCCCCATGACCGATGGCAAGGCCCAGTTGCAATAAATAATACTCCATCCCTGGATCAGCCATTTGACAGCAGAATATCCAGTGCAACAGGGAATCTAAACAGGGCCAGATTTATGTGCCAGCAAAGTAATCTGTACTTCAGGGCCTCAGGTTGGAAGGATTCTCTAAATATGAAAATAAAAATAAAGTTGTACATAATTGTTAGACTAATGCATATTTGTTTGACAATGCTACAGGCCATGTTAGACTTCTTGTGGTTTAGGATGGGGTGGAGATCATGTGGCCGTCCAGATGTTGCTGGATCCCAGCTTTCGTCACCCATTAACTGTGATGGCTAAGCCTACTGAGAGTTGCAGTCCAACAACATCTGGAGAGCTACATGACCCCCACCCCTAGTTTAGGGTGCTCGCAAGGCTTACGCCAGTTGACAATTAACCAAGGAACCACCTTTTGCAGAGGTATAGATGAGCAAAAAGCCATTTCATTATTATTAGGGTCAATCAATCAGTGAGTTAGTCAATCACTTCTAACTTTCTGCATCTCTTCCCAGATTTAGCTTCTGCAAGGGCTAAAACCATAGACAAGAAAAAAACAACAGTTCCCTCAGGCTTCAATGTTGCCACAGAGCTACTCTTTTGTTCAGGATCTCTATGAAGAATATCCTTCTTTTTATTTTCCATGTGGCCTCGAACACAGGGTCTGCAAGGAGGCAAATGTGGCCCCTCTAGCCTTCCACAGTTGCCCACTCCTGAGCTATAGGTGTTTCTCCATCACTTCCTTCTCTCTCTCCACCAACCAGCAAATGGTCATGGGCTGGAGGGTTGGAGCAGGTAAAAGGTGTGTGTGTGTGTGGTGGGTTGTGGGGTGGAAAGGAGGCGTGGTATAGTCTGCTTATGGGGAACTTTGATGCTACATCTCCCTGATCCAAAGTCTCAGCCTACAATTTTAGATATATAAATCAATAATAAACATGTTGCCACTGGTAGCAATCCTTCAGTGAAGAAAGCTTGTTGTTGTTGTTGCTGCTGTTGTTGCTGTGTGCTTTTAAGTCATTTTCAACTAATGGTGACCCAAAGGTGAACCTGTCATGAGGTTTTCTTGGCAAGATTTGTTCAGAGGGGTTTGGCTTTATCATCCCCTGAGGCTGAGAGCATGTGACTTGCCCAAGGACACCAATAATAATAATAATAATAATAATAATAATAATAATAATAATAATAAATATTTATTTATATCCCGCCTCTTCCATGGGATTCTGCAGCAGGATATAACATAGAGGCTTGCTTGTTATAAGATGAGATAAGCGCAAAGTGAAAGAAAGTTAGGGCATTCAGAAACAGAGTGGGGGCTGGTCATGAGGAGGGGAATGTAGGAAAACATAATTGGGGCTGCATCTATACTGCAGAAATAATGGAGTTTTACACCACTTTAAATGTCATGGCTACATGCTGTGGAATTCTGGGTTTTGTAGTTTGTTCTGGCACCAGATCTTTGTGACAGAGGAAACCAAATAGCTCAGAAAACTAAAAAACCCAGAATTCCACCACATGGAGCCATGGTAATTAAAGCAGTGTTAAACTGCATTATTTCTGCATCCTGTATTTTAGGGAGCTGAGAATGTGGAAGAGGGTTAGGTCACAGTGTTACTTTGAACCTGAGGCTTTCTTGTGTACTCTGTGTGGAACCCGCATGAGGTGAGATGTGTATTTTATTTATTATATAATAAATCCCCCAGACAGTGTGACTCTACCTGTTTTTGAATCTCTGAGACAAGACCATCATCTGCTTTAGCTTAAATTTGTTGCTGACAGTCACTCAGCCTTAAGAGACTCGGTTCAGCCTCATAGAATGAGTGGTGTGTGTGGAATACATACAAATACTGCAGTCCTGTTTTGCTCAGCATACAGACCTACACTGAGAGGCAGCATGGTGTAGTAGTCTGAGTGTTGGACTATGACTCTGGAGACCAGGGTTCAATTCCCTGCTCAGCCATGGAAGCCCACTGGGTGACTTTGGGTAAGCTCCCAGCCTCAGGGGAAAGGAATGCCAAACCTCCTCTGAACAAATATTGCCAAGAAAACCCCATGACAGGTTCTCCATAGGGTCATCATAAGTCAGAAATGACTTGAAGGGACACAACAGCAACAGCAGCAGTAGCATCAGGAGTTAATGTTCAGTCTCTGAAGTGTTCTCTGCATGGCTATTTTGTGCCTTGCGGGGAGAGGGCAGGACTGCAGAAGCCAGTGGCATCCCTAGGGTTAGTGTCACCCAGTGCCGTCACTCAAGGTGTCACTTCCTTTAAGTGCTGTGGCTGCATTTTATGGAATCCTGGGATTTATAGTTTTACAAGGTCTTTAGCCACCTCTGCCAAAGAGTACTGGTGCTTCACAAAACTACAAACCCTAGGATTCTGTAGGATGGAACCATGGCAGTTAGAGTGGTGTCAAGCTGCACTATCTCTGCAGTGCAGACATCCCAGGAAGCTGTGAAGTAACCAAATGTTGGTGTCATGGGGAAGGGGGGTATGGCCCCCAAAGAAGCTGGATTGGGATCTTGGAAGTCCAGATTTTGCCCAAGTCCCGAGGTTCCCCTCCTACTCCCCACTGTCTTCCAATACTCTTTATATGGTCGCATTTCCAGAAGGTGACTAAGTCATCATCTTGCATCATATTGGTATATCTTGAACTAGTAAAAGTGTGAGAAAAAAAGATCATCTGATGAGAAGCAGAGTAAGAGCAACCAGGTGATGATAAGGACACCTCAAGCAGAGATAAACAGATTAATTAGACATGTCATTGCCCAAAGAATTAAAGTAGTTTGCTGGATGTGGAAAGCCTTTCTAGCTCAGTGTGACACTCACACCTGGCCAACACAGTCTTCTTTTTGCGTAACACACGCAAGGCCTGGAACAATGCCCAAGTATGCCAAATCAACAGATTGCTTCATGCAGAACTCCAGGCCAGAGTGAACATAATTTGAGAAGACTTCCCCCACCCCAAAACTCACACAGTTTTGTCCTACTTGAACTCTGGAGTCTCATCTGAGAACTGGAGTGAATCTAAAGCAGCTGAGTCCTGCCTTGCTGACACGATGATGGTCATTGCCTGAATCCAATAGATAGTCAACTAGAGTTTGTTGTTGTTAATGTCCTTTGAGTTGACCTCCATCCATGGTGATCCTACGTATGAGAGACCTCAAAGTCATCCTATCCTCAACCACCCTGCCAAGGTCCTGCAGATTCATGGCCATGGCTTCTCTGATTGAATCTATCCACCTGTAATGCGGCCTTCCTCTTTTCCTATTGCCCTCCACTTTTACCAAGCACTATAGTTTTTTCTAGTGAGTCCTTTCTTCTCATGATATGGCCAAAATGCAGCAACTTTACTTTAGTCATCTTTGCTTCCAGGGAGAGTTTGGGCTGATCTGCTTTAGGGCCCATTCCTTAGCCTTTTTAGCAGAACTCTTCTCCAGCACCACATCTCAAAATGAGTTGTTGTTGTTTTTCTATCAGATTTCTTAACTAGAGTAGACCCACTGAATCACTGGAATTCATCTAGGTGTTGACTCATAATTCAACAATTGATCTTAATAGGACACTATAGAACTTGCTCTATAAACTATACCAAAGCCTTTGTACAGATTATGAAAAACTGCAGAGCACTCTAAAAGAAATGCATGTGGCACAACATTTGACTGCCCTAACATGGTTAGCATACAATACAAAGAAAGAGAATAGTTTCCCATTGGCAAGGGGATCAAACAAGGCTGCATTGTATCATCCTGCTTGCAAAATTTATATGCAGAACCTAAGCAGGATTAAACTTAGAGGAAGTTAAGATATGTGCAGATGACACCATATTATAAATAAAGTTTAATCATCATCATCATCACCATCAACATCATCATGAATAGCAAAAACCAACATAGAGCAACTACTGGTAAAAATTAAGGAAAGAAGTGCAAAAGAAGGGTTACATCTGAATATTAAGAATACAAAAATAATTATCACTGATTTTTATAACTTAAAAGGGGATGATGAGTTTATCAAAAGAGTTATGATTTTCTATATTTTGGCTCAGTCATAATTCAGAATAGTCAAGAAATCAGAAGATTACTTGGAAAGGCAGCTGTGAAGGAGCATTCATTACTAAAGTGAGCATTGACCAAGCCATCGTATTTCTGATTTCTATGAATGGTTGTGAAAGTTGGAGAGTGAAGAAAGCTGATGGGAAGAAAATCAACTCAATTGAAATGCGGTGCTGGAGGAGAGTTCTGCAGATAAACATAAGACCACCAGAAATACAAATATATGGGTTTGAGATAAAATCAAGCCTAAATTCTTAATAGAAGCCAAAATCACAAAACTGAGACTGTTGTAGTTGGGACAGATCATGAGGTGACATGACACACTGGAACACACTATCAAGGGAAAGGCAGTAAGAAAAGAGGAAGGCCACAACACAGATAGATAGACTCAATTAAGGAAGCCATGGCCTTGGGTTTACAAGACCTGAGCAAGGCTGTAGTTGACTAGAGCTCTTGGAGATGTTTCATTCAGAGAGTCACCATAAGTGGAAGATGACTTGACAGCAAATAGCAGCAGCAGTTATCACTGCCATTATCAACTCTAGCTAGTTAATCCAAGAGGATTCAGACCAAGCTGTTGTAAAGGATTCCCACCAGGCTAGACAAAGGCTGGTCTTGAGTGGCCTATCTAGACTACAAACATGATCTTTTTGTCTCAGTTTGTCTCATGGTTACTCTCCTCATCTCATAAACAGTGATTTATGGGAAATAATTCTCACACTGGTAAAGGAGCCGAGAATGATAAGAGAACCAAAGTAGCGCAACCCTAACTTGCTTGCTCAGTCAAAGTACCACCACTTTTTCTTTTAACCGAGAATGTGACATCATCTGTCTTTCTCTCTTTCACACATACACACATTTCTACCTCAGACTTCCCTGTGTTTTCCATGAAATGCTATATGTTTATGAGCTTTCCTAGCTGTAATCCAAAGTATAGATTTACAGTGGACCCTCCACATTCGCTGAGGTTAGAAGTGAAGGACCACCGTGAATGTGGAAAAACTGCAAATAAAGAACACACCTCTGTAGGAATCTCCAGGTCCTCCACTACAATTCTATGGTCAACATTTGCCAGAAGCTGATCAGGACCTACAAATGCCCAAAGAAGTATTTTCTCTAGGAACTTCTGGCTTCTCCAGTACAACTCTATGGTCAACTTCCAGAAAAGTTGTGCTGGAAGACTTAGAGATTCCTAGAGAGAATGTATTAATCAAAACTGCAAATAATCAAATCTGCAGAAGTCAAAACCACAAATGTGAAGGGCCATTTGTATAATTGCAAAGTACACTTGCCCCTTGGAACTTGTGGGGGATCCGTTTCAGACCCCTCTGTGAGTTCCAAGACTTGTGCATATTTAAGCCCCATAGGCTTGAATGGGGCGCGTACATGTGGGGGGTGCGCCTGTGGCGTGTATCCCACTGAGGTTAATAGCGGTCAGCCCTCACAGATTTTGCAATTGAATTACTCCTGAATGAGCATTAAGAACCATTAGCTTTATAAAAGACTTCTCCTGCTGAATATGAGAGCTCTTAGAACTGGCTTGTTGATATGGATCTACTCAGCCACCTTTATTTTCGGGGATGATTTTGAGGACTGTCATGAGAAGCTTGAAATTAAAAATGTAACCCCAATACCACTGGAAGGAATGGCTCGTAAAACTCTTGAATTTCTTTTTTCCTGTTATGTAGGTGTAACCTGTGTGCTCCTTCCCATCACATTATTTTTTCTATTTTGAAACAGATCATAGAAAGGACTCACCTGACTCCTCTGGCAAAAGCAAGCAAACAAACAAGGGACTTGATTGGTGCCTCTTAGCTTTCTCACGCTGCAGGTGCTCATTGACTCACCTGGGCCCAGGATGTTTGTGCTATCAGGAGCAATTTGGTAAATGGCCACTCTGAATCATGTAATTGGGGCTGTCAGTGCTTTCGGTGTTTCATTTCCCTCTCTCTGTGGTCCCACCCCCAGCCATTCGCCGCATATATATATAACACACAAAACACGGCCCATTTGATGAAGTGGACTATAACCCACAATAGCTCATGATGTAATGCACTGTTAAAACCCCACCAAATCATTTTGCTGAATGCTTCACATTTCTGGCTGCAGAATTAATGCAGTTTGACATTGATTTATCTGTCATGGCTCCATCCACTGGAATACTGGGATTTGTAGTTTGTTGTTGGGGAAGATGGATGGACTCACTGGTGGAGAAGAGGGCAGAGTCACAAGAGGTGATGCCAAGGGGGTAAATTGGAAGGAAAGCAGTTTTTTGAATACTCATCTGGCCATACCACAGAAAGAGAAAACTGAAGCAGACAGTTCTCCTGTTCCAGCAATTTTGAGGTCCTGTCTCCCAAACAGCGGGGGGGGGGGGGGGGGATCCAAATAGCCATGGCTCCCTCTAGTCTTTGGAATTGAGCAGCAAATTTTGAGAGCACTATTAAGGTTCTCATGGTCCAGCCTCGGATGTCAGAGTCTGGACTTTTTTTTCAGGTTCTCAGGGCAAGAGGGAGGAATCTCAGGAAGAGAATGCTGTCTTGAAAGTGTTGTATGTATGTATTTTCCTCATCTATTTGACTTGGTTTTAAAATTTTCAATAGTAGTCTCTGTGCAGCTGTGGTCTATGTGTAACGAAATCACCAGGGGCTGTTCCCTACAATATCATCCTTATTAGATGATGAGGGCCTGCCCTCGGTGATATTGTAAAAAGTCATCCCTAGGTCTCAGGGTTTGGCCCTGAAATTTCATGATACAGAATAGTTCTGACCTGGCAAACCTAACAGAACACTCACATCCCATTCTTTTTCGTGTCCACCACAAACTATAATTTACAATATCCATTTAGTGATATCTACTTAGAAGTTACACTGAGAAATCCTGTTGCACTCCAGCCAGGCCTTTCTGGGTGGAATCTCTGCTATCACCTAGGTGTGTATTTTACAGAGTTAGGTGGACTTTGTTGCTATTAACCACCGTCAAGTTGATGACCCTATGAATGAGAAACCTCCAAGTCACCCTGTCTTCAATAGCCCCACAAGCGTCTTGCAAACATGCAGTCATGGGTTCCTTGATTGACTCTATTCACCTGTCTTCTTCTTTTCCTGCTGCCATCGACCTTACCAAGCATTATTGTCTTTTCTAGTAGGTCATGCCTCTTCATGATATATCCAAAATACAACAGTTTCCATTTCATCTTGGCTTCTAGTCAGGGCTTGATTTGCTCTACGACCTATTTATTGGTCTTTTAAGCAGTCTGTTCTATCCACAGAACACTTATCCAGCACCACTTTTCAAACAAGTTGATTTTCCTCCTATCAGCTTTCTTAACTATTCTGTTTTCACAACCATACTTAGAAATCAGAAATGTGATGGTATAGTGAATCTTGACATTGATATTCAATTATCTACCTTTACACTTGAGTATCTTGTCTAGTTCCTTCCTAGCTGTATTTCCAAGTCATAGTCTTCTTCTGATTTCTTGACTGCAGCCTCCATTTTGACTTCTGGCTGAACCAAGACATAGGAAATCTTTGACTATCTCAGTGTCTTCATTGTGTGTTTTAAAGTTATATCAGTTATCTGTAGTCATTATTTTTGTTTTCTTAATGTTCAACTGTAAACCTGCCTTTGCACTTTCTTCCTTCAGCAGTCGTTCCAAGTCTTTGCTATTTTCTGCTAGTATTATGGTGTCATTTGCATATCTTAAATTGTTGATGTTCTGTCCTCCAGTTTTCACATCTCCTTTGTCAGTGTCTAAGCCAGCTTTGTGTATGATACGTCCAACATACAAGTTAAACAAACAGAGCGATAAAATGCAGCCTTGTCTGACCCCCTTTCCAAATGGAAACCACTCTTGTTTCTCTATACCCTGTCATAATGGTGGCCTCTTGTCCTGAGAACAGGTTACGCATTAAGATAATAAAATGTTCTGGAACACCTATTTATTTAAGAACGATCTATAGTTTTTCATGATCTTCTACACAATCAAAGGCTTTGCTATAATCTATAGAGCACAGGCTGATTTTCTTCTGAAATTCTTTGGTGCCCTCCAACATATGTTTGCAGTATGATTCTTTGTGCTTCTTCCTCTTCTGAACCTAGGTTGGCTGGGGGTGAAAAGGGATTCCTTATTATATCAGCCCAGTCTTCTTATAGGGATGTTATAAAGACAAAGTAGAGTCATCCAAGTAAAATTGAAAGGTTTTGGCTTAAATCCAATTGTTAGTTGCAACTAGAGTAGATCCATGGAAGATCTAGTGTGGTGTAGTTGTTTGAGTATTGGACTAGGGCATCAAGAGATCAGCGTCTGAATCTCTGTTCATCCATGCAAGCCCACTGAATGACCATGGTGAGCCTCAGCCTCAGAGAAAGGCAATGGCAAACTTCTGCTAAAAAAACCTTGCCAACCCCCCTCCTTAAAAAAACACCAAAAACCTCCAGGAGAAGATTGGCATAAGTCAGTGTTGATTGAAAAAACATAACAATAACAAGAAGACCCATGAAATCAATTGAAGGTACCTCTGTGTTGGCTCAATATTATGTATTTGTTTACATCATTTATGTGCTACCTATCTCCCAATATGGAACCCAAGGTGGCTTCCAAAAACAACAAATTATTATTATTAGTAGTAGTAGTATTAAACTTTATTTATATAGTGCTGTAGATTTACACAGCACTGTACATACAATAATGTTTAGAATAAATTGTTAAAACAGCAAAATCCCCACAATAAAAACTATAAAATCATTTAAAAACCATAAAAAAGTTTAAAAACAAATACACAAATAAATAAAAAAATGTCCCTGCCAGTCTGTAGTTGTTTAAATTGGTCTACTCTACTTGAGACTAAAGGTGCATTCTACATTGTAAAAATAAAGCTGTTTGACACCATCTCAACTGCCATGGCCCCATCCTATGGAATCCTGGGATTTTTAGTTTTTTGAGATACCAGCACTCTTTGACAGAGAAGGCAGAAGACGTTGTGAAACTACAAATCCCAGAATTCCAAGGGATGGAGCCACAGCACTTATACTGGCTCCTGAAATGCCAGAACATTTGCTTTGCATGTTGGGGCTTCAGAGAACTGAAGTCCAGAACATCTGGAAGACTTAAGGTTGAGATCTACTGGACTAATAGTATTCTGGCCACCAGTTCTAAGAAATTTCCTTGACAAACAAAATCCTCATGTCAATATTGTTTGAACCTCCTTTGAAGCATTCAATGCTTGGCATAATGTAGTGGTTTGAGCCTTGGATCATGACTCTGGAGAACAGGGTTCAAGCCCCTGCTCAGCCATAGATGCCCAGTGGTTGACTTTGGAAAAGCCATACACTCTCAGCCTCAGGGGAAGGCAATGGCAAACCTCCTCTGAACAAATCTTGCCAAGAAAACTACTGATAGGGTAGTTGAAGGCACATAACAACAACCATGATCTGCATTTTACTCTCTCCATGAGCTTGGGTTTCAATATTTGACACTAGTAGCCGGTTGTCCCCATGTAGTGACGTATGCACATTAAGCAGCTTGACAAGCTTTGTCAGCTATTTTGAACTGCTGAATTCACAACATACATTTTGAATGTGAATTGATATCTTCAAATTCTATCTTCAAAATGCAACATTTAATATTAAGATCAGGCATGGCGGCAGCTATGTTGAAATGTGGAGATTGCAGCAAAAATGGTAGACATAACAGTGCAATCCTATTTGAATCTACACACCATTTTCAGTTACGTGCTCATAGGATTGTCGCCAATTGTGTCGTAGGGAGATTTGACAGCCTTCTCCTTCCTTTAGATTGTTCCTGTCTTTTGAAACGTTTTGAAGCAGAGCATGTGGAGCAAAGACTTGCCAAGATGGGCATGGTATCACCCAAATGTTGGCTGGATGAGGAATTCATTAAGGTGGAGACCGTCACCGCCTTTGACAGGAATCTTGGATGAGCACCTTCCTCTCGTTCTTGAGAAATTCAGTGTAGGATGGCTCAGTCACCAGCTTCACGTTGGCTGACTGGCTGACTTGCTCTTCAAGCTAGAGAAGTGGTGAAAAATAGAATTGCTTCCATGGGAGGGATCCTAAACTTGGAAAAGTCACTTTTCCAGCTACAGTACCCAGACTATTCCCATCCTTCTGTTTTTTGACAACAACAACAAGAAGTTTGGCAAATCTGGGCCCATTAGAGAGGGGCTTCCTGGAAGGTGAAGTACAAAACAGTATCACAGGCCAGAATACTTGATGCTGCTCTCAGAGTATTCTGGCCCTGGAGATGCCCTGGATTCCCCCCATTACCTCCATATTCTGGAGCAATTCTAGGAGGCTGCCTACACATGCGTCTCACTGTGCCGACTTGTCCCTGGTGTAAGTCGCTCCCCCTGAGGTTAGAAATGAAGTGCCCAGTATTGATCACATGGTATCTTGTATCTATCTGTGGGACATCCAAGTTTCTGTACCGTACAAGGTAAATATTGGACAACTACTTGCTTACTATTACTGGATGCCTCCACATATTTTGATATATATTTTTCAAGCTGTAATATCAGTTAATCCTGACCGTTGATGAAGATTCCTAGTCGAAACGCATTTGGTCTTGGTTGGTTTATTTCTCAGTTGTAATGGGCTTACTGTGTTATCCCTATATGGCTTGGGCCCGAGTTACTTGAGGGAACGCCTCTCCCCATATAGTCCGCCCCGCACTCTCAGAACATCAGGAAAAAAATGTATTAGTACACCCTAAGGTGAGACTAACAGCAACTCACCAGAGAGCATTTTCATCAGCTGCACCAATGTACTGGAATAAACTTCCAGAAGAGCTTCGTACGACCCCCACATTGGACGCCTTCAAAAAGGCTTTAAAGACCCACCTCTTCTGATTAGCATTTCCTTTGGACTCCTCATAGAGATTGTCTCCCCTGATACAAATGGTTAACCACAATTGACAGATTCCTTGCTTGTTTTATTGCTTGTTTTACTGATGTTTGATTTTTATTGGTTTTTATTGATAGATACACTGAGAGGTTGTTTTTATGATGTGAAAGTTTTAAATGATTCTGTGAACCACTTTGATTGCCTCGGAAGAGCGGTATATAAATAAAGCATATTATTATTATTTTATTCATCTTCTTGGAGGTGTTAAGAACCTTATTTGTATCTGTATAGTACTGTGTATGTATGACACCTCCATACATCTGATACATTACTTGGGATTTACAGTTTTCTAGCCTAGTACATATTGGTAACACCAGCCCTTTATTTACATTTGGGCTTTGCACACAGACCAAAACAAGTCAGTCTGTCTGCAGGACTGTATACATTTTATCTTTTAAATTCTTCTCACATTCTATCGCTTCATTTAGTCCTAATAAAACTACTGTGTTTTTATAGTTTTTTTCCCCCCTAGAGTTTTTTGCTTTCAAATTTCATGGCCGGCATCCATAGTTTTTTGTGGGGTTTTCGGTCTATGTGGCCATGTTCTAGAAGATACTATGTTCTTGAAGATATCAGAGAATGGCATTAGCAATCCCCTTTGAAGAAACTTTGCAAAAAAAACCCCATACCTATAATAGTTTCACCTTCTGGTCACCATTAGTAAAAAATGACCTAGAGGCACACAACAGGTAGATGGGTGGTGGCGAGGTCGGAAGGGGGCACCGGTGTAATTGGCCCATGTAGATACACCCTGGGAGATGGTGAGAATCATGCAACTAGGGACTCTATGTGTCTTTGGGGGGCAAATGTGGGGTCCTTGGACACTCCAAACCACCCCACGTCACCCCACCCCAAGCCACCTCAGTTTGAAAACAAAATGTTTGGCCAAAAAAACCTCCTTTTTTTTTGGTCAAAAATGGCCTAATTGACTCCAGGGGACCCATTTTGCTGCCTAAACTGCTGGGGAAGGCACAAAGACCCCAAAGGAGTCTGTTTTGGTCACCATGTGTGACTTCCCATTGCTTTACATTCATTCCACTTCCCAGCATTGCCAGGAGTGCTGCTGTGATCCTCCAAGAGATTGAAGGAGACAAATATGGCCCCAGAGCCCTAAAGGGTACCCACTCCTTGAAGAGAAGCCCAATCTTATGCAGGCTGGTCCCATTTGCTTGTCTGTCTGTCCCACACCCATTTTATATGACATTCTCAACTACACTGCTTTTAACTACTTTTTTCATTTCAAATTATGTTTTACATTATTTTAATATTGGCTGGCATCCTGTTGAGTAATTAAAATGTCATAAATCTGCCTTGGTGTTTCCCCCCTCTTTTCTTTTCTAAATATATGTGTGAGATTGCTCTGGCTAGGTTTTACATTCTTCCTCTTTTCTCTGAGATCTCATCTTTCTTCTCCCACTTAGGCTATATCCACACTACAAGAATAATCCAGGTTGACATCACTTTAACTGTCATGGCTCAATGTTATGGAATTCTGCAAATTGTAATTTGTTGTGACACTAGAGCTCTCTGACAGAGATGGCTAAACATCTCACAAAACTACAATTCCCAGAGTGGTGTCATGCATTCACACCGCAGAAATAATCCGATTTCACACCACTTTAACTGTCACGGCTCAAGGCTGTGGAATTCTGGGAATGGTAGTTTGTTGGGGCACCAGAGCTCTCTGACAGAGAGGGCTAAAGCAAAGCTCTGGTGCCCCACCAAACTACCATTCCCAGAATTTCACAGCCTTGAGCTTCAAGTGGTGTCAAACCGGATTATGTCTGCAGTTCAGATGCAGCCCTAAATGGAAACTGGCAAGATGTGGAGTTGTTACAATGGCTGTGAAAGTGGACTTGCACATGTAGAAGACAGTTTTAAGAATTTTTGCAACCATGCTTAGAAATTATGCATGGTTTTTAATGGATCACTTGACATATTGCCATGTTACATTTGTTTGTTTTTTAATTCATGTTTATTATTATTGCCTTGTATTATCCCCCTGTTGTAAACCGCTTGGATTCCCAGTGATTGGGCTGCATATAAATAAATCCCATTATTATTATTATTATTATATTAAATTCAGATTTCCCAAGAGTAATTTAGTGTGAACATTCAAAACATTTTGTTGTTGTTATTATGTACCTTCAAGTCATTTCTGACTTATGGTGACCCTAAGGCAAACCTATCATGGGGTTTTCTGGGGCTGAGAGTGCATTACTTGCCCATGATCAGCCAGTGGGTTTCCATGGTTGAGCAGGGAGTCAGATTTTGATCTCCAGAGTCATAGTCCAGTGCTCAAACCACCACACCATGCTGGCTCACCCAAAAGAGCTACTCCTGCTTTATAGCCACAAGATCAAAGCACTAGCCCAAATAATCTCATAGAAAATTGTAGCTAAACACATCTGGAGAGATCTCGTAGCACCTTTGACACTAAGTGAAAGAAAGAAGTTGGCAGCATGAGCTTTCGTAGACCAGTCTACTTCCTCAGATGCATCTGGAGAGGTTTGAAATGGGTGGTGTACATGGATTGGCAATGGCTCTTGCATGGTGTCCATAAGAGTGTTTCCCTGGCAAGGGAAACAATCTTGGGCCATTCACGTGCAACATATGTGTTTTGCCATTGAGCTGCAGCATTTCTCTTGCTTGACTCAGGGGCAAGGGCATCACTAAGGTGTGTGTGCATTTGTTTTTTGGGCAGAAATGGGCTGTGGTGCTCACTTGTGTCCCTTTAAAATGATGAAGAGATGATGTGAGTGGGGTGAGACTCAGTGGGAGGTGAAAGGAGAGGCCCCCATTTTTTTAAAAAAAATATTTTTACATTTTCTTTTAAAACTTTCTTTGAAAGGCACCACATCTTACAAAATTTTCACTTGAATCACATGAAACTATGTGCAGGTAAACACATTTAGGCTGTGCATGTGATATTGCAATTTAAAGGTAAAATTTTAATTTTGCTAATTGTTTATGTCACAATTACAGTGGGCCCTTGGTATCCGCTAGGATTTGGTTCCAGGATCCCCTTGGAATACCAAAATCAGCAGGTGCTCAAGTCTCATTATTTTCAATGGCATAGTAAAAGGGTGTCCCTTATCTAAAATGACAAAACCAAAGTTGGCTTTTTTGGAATTTACATTTTTAAAAACATTTTCAAGACATGGATCATCAAATCCATGGATAAAGAATCCATGGATACAGAGGGCTCACTGTATTACTCTTACTTTCAGTGATATATAGGAATTAAGATTTATGAGTAATATTAGTAAAAGAAATTTTACTAAGGATTCTGTATGGTCTGGTATAGGAAAAGGTCAATGCAGAGAGTGACACAATGAGTCACCATACTGAATGATGCCAACCTTAGTAGTGCCAGTGCTCAGGGGCTTTGCTGTTAGCTCTGAGCTCTTTTCCAACCAGGTCCCATCCCGGGTCCCACGAGGGGTCCTTGGAAGCTATGGACAAATACCCAAGGAGAGCTGAGAGGATCTGCAAAGAAGCCGATTGTGTGTGCTCCTCCTCCTAATGAAAAGACTTGATTGCCTTTCACACGTGTAGATGCAATAATCTCATGCCACGTGGCTATTATTGTTTGTATCAGTGCACACGCAGCAACATCCATGTGCATAACCCTTTCCATAAACAAATGTTAAAGGATGGTGCTTTGGCCCAATGAGAACAGAACCCTTAATGCTAAGAAGGCAGTGGAAGGAAGGGGAGAGACACCGCTCAAAAACAGGGAGGAAAGGAATGGGGAAGAGTCGCAGCTTAGTTTTGGACAAACGATAGAGGATAAGTTTTGTGTGCAGAATTTTCCAGGTTCTATCCTTAATATTTCCAGTCCTGGGGAGGGGGGAACCCAAGAGACTAGGGTTGGACAATTGCCTGGCTTAATGTCCTGGAGAGTCTTCACTCAGCTAAATGGACAAATGGGTTGTGTTAGGATAAAGTGACTTCATATGTTCATATCAGAGGGATCAGTTATAAGATTAAATAGATGAGAGCCAAATAGACATACAGAGTTTATGTTTCAGCAAAGGATGATCACTGAAGGGGTTAAGATGTTAAGGATTACCAGTCCAAATGTTTTTGGTTTGAACTCCCATAATCCCCTACCACAGGTCATGCTAGACTGGGCTGCTGGGAACTCAAGTTTGATAATGTTCTTCACACTTGGATAAAGCCAGAGCTTCCTAGATATTAAGTCCAGATGTGTTGGAATTGAACTCTCATAGTCCCCTACCACTGTCTATTCTGGGTGCAATTGATAAGAACAGGAGATCAAAATATCTTCTTGGTACAGCTGAAAGTTCACAGAAATGGTAGACTTTTCAGAGAGATCTAACAAGGTTGCCTGACATCATGGACAACCATTGCTCAGGAGTCTTGAAATCTAGAGGCAAGAGAACAATAATGAGTGAGAAGCCAAGACTAGGACATTAAAAAAGGTGGACAGGGTCACAGCAGAGAGCCAGCATGCTGTAGCGATTTGACAGTTGGACTATAACTCAGTAGATCAGGGTTCAGTTCCCTGCTTAGCAATGGAAACCCATAGGTGACCTTGGGTGAGTAATACACTCTAAACACCAGAAAACCCTGTGCCAGTGTCACCATAAATTGGAAACAAAGGCACACAACAGTAAGGGCTGCTCGACAGTGGAACACACTCCCTCGGAGTGTGGTGGAGTCTCCTACCTTGGAGTTCTTTAAACAGAGGCTGGATGGCCATCTGTCAGAGACGCTTTGATGGATGGTTCCTGCATGGCAGGCAGTTGGACTGGATGGCCCTTGTGGTCTCTTCCAACTCTACAACTCAATAATAATAATAATAATAATAATAAACCATTTATTTATAGCCCGCTTTTCCTTGGTAGATCAAAGCAGGTTACACAGAAGTACACAATGTACAATTTACAAACAGCAATCATGTCACAATCTAGAGAATATAAAAACAATTAAAAACAATGTTAAAAAGTACAAGCTAAAAAATAAAAACACACAATAACTAGCTGGCTTAAAATGCGAGTGCAATGTGTAATGGGGAGAGAGCAGATATTACAACTACTGGGGGAAAGCCTGTTGGAAGAGGAAGGTTTTTAACCTCTTCCTAAATAGGTCAAGGGAGGTAACCGAGCGGAGCTCATCGGGAAGAGAGTTCCAGAGCTGCGGGGCCAAGATAGAAAATGCCCTCTGTGCAGTTGCAGCATATTTCGTATCTGGAACCCTCAACAGTTGCTTCCCGGTTGACCTGAGAGCATGGGGCAGATTATATGGGGAGAGCCGGTCCTCCAAGTACCCTGGGCCCAAGCCATTTGTCTTGAGCCCAGATGAAAGAGAAGTAACCAAATCAAGGAGGGTAGTTATGAACAACACAACAGGGTAACAGCATACTTTCCAGTTGTCTCAGTCCTGGTTTCTTTCTCTTCTTCCCATTTCCCCACTATGTCCTCAGCTTATTGCAAACTGAATTCGAAGTGCAAAAGTAGTTTGTATTTATTTAACTGAGCAGGGGGGAAAGGAGACGAGGGAACAGAGTCTTGCCCTTCCCTGTAGGTCCAGACAAAAGCAAACTGTTGCAGCCTCTCCTAGCTGGTCTGATTTTCCCCATTTTGTCATTTTGCCCATACTCTGATGTTATTTGGCCACATGTGTCCTGGTTTTCTTCTGTGAGCAGGTGATATCACCAGTGTGGAGCCAGAAAGATGACTTCCTTTCACTCGCGGATCCAGCTTCTGCATCAGCTTAATCTTAGCCTTGATTCATCAAGTACAGCCTACGTTTCCTTACAGAGCCTTAACTACCCTCCTTGATTTGGTTACTTCTCTTTCATCTGGGCTCAAGACAAATAGAACGCATAATTAAAGCACCTTTGAAGGTGTTGACAGTTGCCCAGAGTCACTTTTAATTTTTCCACACACCACAAATTGCCACAGTCAAAAATGAGTTGATAAACATCTTCCAAACAATGAAGAAGAGATGATAAATATTTTTACCCAGTGAAAAGGAATCATCACCACCTCCTCCGTCTTAGGTGTTTTTCTCCCTTTGTTCCTGGTTTTTAGGATTTGGGGTCTGGGAATGCTAAGATGCCTGTCAGGTGGAAGAGGGCATATGGGATATCTAGATTGCCCAGGTGGTTAAATCATATGGTGAGACTGAATTGGGAAACTGTCTTGCCAAGGAGAACTCATGGGCATTACAAAGGAGCACCTTTGTTTTGGGGCCAGATTTTGGGATTCAGGAAAAGGTGTAAGCTCACACTAACAGCTTGGCAGACATCAGTTACAAACAGAAAACAACAATTCTTCTTCTTCTTCTTCTTCTTCTTTTCATTTATATGTTGATTTTCTCCCAATAATGGAACTAGACGGCTAACAACATTTTAAACAATGCAGGTTGAAAATCCTACAAAAGTTATATGGAAGTGTAAAATATATAATTAAGCAATCCTTTATTAAAACAAGTAAAAATAACAAAAATGCATTAATACAATAAAATAAAAAAACAAAAAACTATACAGACCCCTAAGGAAAACTTAACCTTAAAACTAACACCACACAGCATTAAGAGTCCAATCTCAACAGTCTGCAAAGACCTGGCAGCACAAAAATGTTTTAACCTGGCACTGGAAGAACAAGGACGGGGCCAGACTGGCCTCTCTGGGGAGGAAGTTTCAAAGTTTGGGAGCAGCCACTGAGAATGCTCTCTCCACTCTTTCCACCAAAAGAAACTAAATATGACATGCAGCAGCTAAAAACGCCAACAAGATTCTTGGTTGCATCAATGGATGCATACTGTCTAGATCGAGGGAAGTAATAGTGCCACTCTATTCTGCCTTGGTCAGGTCTCACCTGGAATACTGTGTCCAGTCCTGGGCACTACAATTCAAAAAGGATGTTGAGAAACTGGAGAGTGTCCAAAGGAAGGTGACTAAAATGGTGAAGGGTCTGGAAACCATTCCTTATGAGGAGAGACTTAGGGAGCTGGGGATGCTTAGCCTGGAGATGAGAAGGTTAAGAGGTGATATGATAGCCCAGTTTAAATATTTGAAAGGATGTCTTACTGAAGATGGAGCAAGTTTCTTTTCTGCAGCTCCAGAGATTAGGAACAATGGATGGGAACTACAGGAAAAGAGATTCCACTTGAACATTAGGAGGAACCTCTTGACAAAGAGCTGTTTGACAGTGGAAGATGCTTCCGCAGAGTGTGGTGGAGTCTCCTTCTTTGGAAGTTTTTAAACCAGAGGCTGGCTGGCCATCTGTTGGGGATACTTTGATTGTGTGTTCCCGCATGGCAAGGGTTTGGACTGGATGGTCCTTGAGGTCTCTCCAACTCTATGATTCTATCATTTCACAAGTGAAAGCTGGAGAGTGAAGAAAGCTGATAGGAAGAAAATCAACTCAGTTGAGATGTGGTTATGAAGAAGAGTTCTGCAGATATGGACGGATAAAAAGACTAATCAATCAGTCCTAGAGCAAATTCAATCCTGAACTCTCCCTAGAAACCAAGATGACTAAATTGAGACTGCCATACTTTGGGCATATCATGAGAAGATATAACATACTAGAAGAGATAATAATGCTTCTTAAAATAAAAGGTAGCAGGAAAAATGGAAGATCACATTACAGGTGAAATGGACTGTATTAATGCAGCCACAACCCTGAGTCTGCAAGACCTGAGCAGGCAGGTGAGGATAGGGTGACTTGGAGGTCTCTCATTCATAACGTCGCTGCGAGTCAAAGTCAATTTGATGGCAGTTAACAACAAATTGATTTTCCTTGTACAGCAACCTGATACCTTGTGATATAGGCAGGGATAGAACTATTTGAATTAATAAGTAATAAGTGGATCTACTTATTTAATGAATAAGTAAGTAAACTAGACACAAGGTTTATTAAGCACTTAAAGGAAAATGTTTTATCAGACAATCTTTGTGAAATAAAGGGAAGCCCAGCAGTACCAATTTTGGTTGTACAAATTTGATCAGGCAATGGGGACTGGCTCTTGCCCTGGTGTAAGAAGTCACGGAGGCTGCATCTGCACTGCAGAAATTCAACACTGCTTTAACTGCCATGGCCCCATGCTATGGAATCCTGGGATATGCTGTTTGTTGTGGCACCAGAGCTCTCTGACAAAGAAGGCTAAATAGCTCACAAAACTACAAAACCCATCACATTGAGCCATGTGGGTCAAATTGCATTATTTCTGCAGTTTAGATGCAAAGTGCTATAACTGTGGGGTGTGAAAGAAGACCATGATTTGAAACCAAGGGTGGACTATGGAACTCATGTACCCCCCAGGCCATTTTTTGTAGTCTGAGCTCTTAATCCTCAAAGGAAACTTACAACAACAAATTTCTTTTACACCCCCACTTCCACTTTGTTGTTGTTGTTGTTGTTGTTGTTAAAGCCATTTCTGGGTCTGCTCTGGCATTTGGTGGATCCTAGCAGCCAAAAACATCCTTCTTAGTATTGGAAGTTGCCCACCCTATTCTATGGTATAATCACTACCTCATTGGTCCTTACTGTTTTTCTTTGCATTGGCCTTTTGTTGCTAGTTTTAGCCTGGGGTCTGGATGAAAGGCAGGACATAAATTCTTGAAACAAACAAGCCAACAAACAAGTTAATTAAAAACATGTTATGTGCATCTTTAAAAAGAAAACAAAAACCCACACATGTTGTAATCCAGCCTTCTCCTTTGCTCTGCTTTGTAGGATTGGAAAGAAAATATTGCTGCAGGGAGTCCTCTCAGCGAAGGTCTACACCAGCCAGAATGCTCCGGGCTGCCCCTGGACTATTCTGGTCCCGGAGCTACCACAAATCCCCCCCCCCCAGTTATCTCCGCATTTCAGAGCAATGCCAGGCATCTATGTCCACATGCATCCCACTGTGCCATCCAGCATTACCACTGCTGGCCTGAGTTGCTTCCCCTAAGCTCAAACATGAGACACCCCATGACAATCACAACCAGCATGATTGACAGCATGGCTGGGTGGTTTGAGCATTGACTATAATTCTGGAGATCAGGGTTCAATTCCCAGCCCAGTCATGAAACCCACTGAGAGACCTTGGGCAAATCACATGCTCTCAGCCTCAGGGGAAGGCAATGGCAAATCTCCTGTGAAGAGATCTTGCCAAGAAAACCCAATGATAGGGTCTCCATAAATCAGAAATGACTTGAAGGCACCCAACAACAACAACATCAGTCACATGTCTGGGTGCCTCTTTTTGATCTCTGAGGGAGCAACTCATATGTAAACAGAGCCCTGCATCACTCTGAGTGCTCTGAATTTTCCTGGAAAATCTGGAGCAGAAGTTCATAGAATCGTACAACTGGAAAAGACCACACGAGCCATCCAGTTGAACCCCATTCTGCCATGCAAGAAGACACCATCGACACATTCTCAACAGATGACAATCCAGCCTTTGTTTATAAACCTCCAAAGGAGACTCCACCAAACACTCTGAAGTGACGTATTCAACAGTCAAATGGCTCTTACCATCAGGAAGTTCTTCCTAATGCTGAGGTAGAATCTCTTTTCCTGTAGCTTGAATCCATTGTTCCATGTGCTAGTGTCTGTAACAGCAGAAAACAAACTTGCGCCATCTTCACTATCAATATGGCAACCTTTCAATTACTTAAACACAACTATCATATCATCCTTTAACCTCTTCTCCAAGCTAAACTTGCTCACCTTCCTGCCATCGCCATGGGTTATTTGCTTCTGAGGTCCAAATGAAGTGCTCAACAATGGTTACATTCTAATCTCAGAACGGACAACCTACAGTGGTGGTTGGCACACTGGGCACCTCAGCAAGACACCCATGCAGATAGTTGAGGTGGTGTGTGGATGGAGGGATGTGGATCTTCCCAGACCAACAGATACATTTTTTACTCTGTTGTAAATTTGTTATACCCCAGTTCTGGTGCAGGATGTGTCTGATGTGGTCCGGACTGCCCACCTCAGAACTGGGGTCCAAGTTATGTATCGTCCCAACAGGATGACACCAGAACAAAGGGAAAATAGGCCTTTTGACCCATGAAGACAAAGCCTTAGCTTCATAAACTGGGGCAAACATCCAGAAAAGATAATGATCAGAATGGTCAGGTTGTTATTCTAGAAAGCCAGGTCTCTTCTCTGTGTCCCAAGTGAAGGACAATGATTGTATTAAACAGGCTGGGTAAGAATGCGTTCTGCCAAACTGTTGACAGCCCTTTGGAAGTATCTCCTTCCTTATTAAAGGAGGGAAATATATGGCAAGGAGCAGCCCACTGCTAAGAAGATCATATTGAAACTTCTGAGAGGCCATCTTTCATCCACGTTTAATTGAAATGTAGGTAGCATTTATAGTTTGCTCAGACGACTGGCAGAAAATAGCAAAGACTTGGAATGACTTTTGAGGAGAGTGACTTCCAGGTCTGTCATTCATAGGGTCGCCATAAGATGAAATCAACTAGATGGCAGTTAGCAACAACAAAAACAATTTATGATTCACTCTAAAAGAAAGGTGAACTGGTTGTCCTATACTGTCAGGACATGATATGGAGAAACAGAATGTTTTCCCATTGGTAAGGGACTGCGTTTTGTCACCCTGTTTAATTTATATGCAGAACATATGCAGAAAGCAGGATTCCACTCAGAAGAAGGAGGCATGAAAACAGAGGGAAGGAACATCAACAATTTAACATGTGCAAATGTCACACCATATTACTAACAGAAAATAGACTTGGAATGATTACTGATGAAAGTTAAGAGGGAAAGGGGAAAAGGAAGGTTACTGATGAATTTTAAATAATGATCTGGGACCTCTGGTTCTCAAACCACCTTCCTTTAGGCTAGAGATGGGCAAGCAAGGGGATCCTTAGGTCTGGACACCACTCTGTTTTTCTTGATTTTCAACGAACTGTTCAGCATTTTTCAGTTTTAAGGGAATGTGACACACACCTTTCAACTGTCCTTTTTGGCAGGGGCAGCCCCAGTTATTCCTCTGCCATCACACTTTTTCAGCTACTTTTAAAATGTCCTGTTTCCCCCCTTCACTTTCTCCTCCTTTCCCCCTTTGTCCTCAGCTTTCTTCACTTGCTGCAAAGTGAGTTCAAAATGCAAAAGTAGTTTGCACTCAGCTAACTCAGTGGTGGTTAGAGGAAGGGAGGAGGACCTTGCCTTTTCGAGTAGGTTGAGGCAAAAGCAAACTGCTGCAGCCACTCATAGCTTGTGTTTTCTTTCTGATTAATAATCTTTACCATCTTGACTACACTCTGAGGTTGCTTGGAGAGGGCATGGTGGGGTATTAGGGGAGGTAAGACCAAATTGCTATATTTTGAGGTATCTTGGGTGATTATCAGGTAAAATGTGGACAGAGGAGAGATTTGGAGGTGTTCAGGGTGGTTTTCAAAAAGGGTTTGGGAAGCTGTATGTAGCATATAGCTTGCATTATGTCACCCACTGCTTTAGGCCTGCTGTGAAATTGCTGTTCAGGGTGTATGTGCCCTGCTTTTCTTCCAGCAAATTTGCAGCTTGATGCATCATTGTGTGGCACATTCACACAGGAAATATGGTGGTGATAGATTAGATAGATAGATAGATAGATAGATAGATAGATAGATAGATAGATAGTAGGCTATGACAAAATGTTGTAAGACGAGTGGAAGCAATGAGAAGATAGCTTCTAAACAACTCATGCAAACTGGTTTTTGGCACTGCTCCACACACAAGGTAGATGCAAATAAATAATAATTCCAGTGGTCTTCTAAATATCCCTTTCACCTGTTTGGCCAGGAAGCTGCTATAGTTGCACATAGGACAAACCTTTGAGATGTGCTGGATTGTTGCTACCATCCCAATCTTTGTCCACGATGGCTATGAAATGATGATGCTTGTAATTCATTGTATCTGGACTGCAGAGTGCAAGATTGCAGCAGGCTGACTTATGACCTCTGCTTTTTATGACTCCTTTGGGCAATAGTTCTGATTACTTTGGGCTGTCCACATGGACAAAAAGGAAAAGCCAGTTTCAAAAACGACCTGTTTAGATGATGAAGTGTTTGAAATAGGAGGAAAATGGACTCTGGGACTAAACACTGGAGTAAAAAACATCCCAGTTTGTTCCACTCCAAGCCATAAATAGTTAACTATCACACCAGCATGTTGACTGCATACTGGTGCAGAGATGGTGAAGGGGCTGGACAAGATGGCAACACCATTACTGGCCATATTTTTTTTATTATCAGCTGCTCATGAATGTATCACACAAAGCTGCACCATCAATTGGTTGCATGCTCCATGGAGGGAAATGAGGAGAAACACATTAGATTTCCAACAATAAAATGGATTAAACAAATATATTAACAAACTGGCTAGTCCAACAATAAGCCATGGGGGGATGGGGGAGATAGGGGAGGCTCCAAGATAGTACTGTGTCAATGTGTCAATGGGAACACCAATGTGCTGAACAGTCAGTCAGTCAATTAATTGTGCGATTGAGTGCCCAGTCACATGGACCACCCAGTGGGCTGGTGGCTGGGTGGGATTGGGGAGATGATTGGCTGCTGTTGCTGGAACATCCATGCACTCATGCACATGTGTTTGTATCAGAATGGGGGGGGGGGAAATAATGGCACAACTGCAGATTGTAGCTATGAATGCTCCATCATGGCAGATCCTTCTTTGCAGCATGAGGGGGCAGTGCGGCCTTCACATCAGTTGTTGGGGTGTTGTAGGAGCTCGCAGTGTGGTCAGCAGGTTCTCTCTGCAAACTGAGAAATCCTGGGAGTAAGCCAGCTTTCCCTCTCCCTCTGCTCCCAGCCATAGGTCAAACGTTTTTTCATGGTTTAGAGAAGTCACGAGACCCCAGATCTCTCCACTCACCTCCACCATAAGCAATTCTGTTAAATAAAGATCATTTGAGAGCAAGAGAGTGATTGACACCATTTGTTAAGAGAGATATTATTCAGAGCATTATCTGCTTTATTCTCCAGGCAAGGAAATGCATTTACTTTTAGACTTCTGAAAACTTCTAAAGACACAGAGAGGGAGAAAAATACCCTGCCGTGATCTAAAGATTGGGCATAAAACTATTAGTATTGAAAACTTAGCCAGAGTGGCTTCAGTGAACTTCATTCATTAACATTCTTGCTGGCAAGGTCTCCATATCTCTGTGTTCATTTTATACTTTAATTTGGTTAGTCGGCCTTTGTTTAATCGTCCTATTCAAAAGGGAACAAAGGAGGTTTAGGTGATACAGAAGGGTAATGCACTATATTTTATCTCTGGAAAGCTAAGGCGAATTCGGGTGGTTCTGATACTCTCCGATTTTCTTTTCTCCCCAGGACATTTGGAATCGCAAATCAGATGGGGGAGGATAAAGACCCCCACTGTACTTAGTGGCAGACACCTTTCAGAGAGAGGGGAAAAAAGAACACCTTGTCACACACAGAAATTATATTCTCAGCTCGACATACTGTTCCAAGAGATTATCTCTGCAAAAGAATGCTGACGTTACACCTGGGAGTTGAACTCCGCTCAGCAACTGCCTCTCTGCAAAGTTTTAGCAAGAAGTTCTTTCTTTGATGAGACCTTCGCATCGAAAATCAAATTTTGCTGTTCACTATGGGCTCACATGACCATTCCTATTTTGCAGCAGAGGTGTGTTGCTACAGATGGGAGGTGGAGAAATGAGGACATTGTCCTCCAAATAAGAATTATGGGGCTCCTCATATGACATCTCCCTTTAATCCCCAGAATTATAGCAGACTGCGAGACACTGAACATGATTCACATCTGGAAGTCTTCGATATGTTGTGTTCTCATTCCCTTGGTAACTTTGCATGCTCCTTTTTCTTGCGATATCTAAACTCCCTTTCACAATGCTGAATTGACATTTCAAGTCACTGCAATGCTAGAACTTGGGTCCTGACATGGGCATCATTAAGAGGATGCGGGGGCGAGGGATAACACCCGAAGTGGGGTGACGCCACTGCTCCCCAAACATTGCAGGCTCTGTGGGCAGAAAAAGCTCCCAGTCACTGTCATTGAGTGAAGCGAGCATCTCCTTCACCCACAGAGCCTTGAAGGCATGTGGGGAGTGAGTGAGGCTCCATGGGTGGAGAAAGGAGATGCTCGCCTTGTTTGTAGTCACTATCAGCGAACTAGGTGAGCATCTCCTTCTTCATCCATTGAGCCTCAGGAGCAATGGATGCCTCCTCTTCCTCCACCTTCCTTTCCTGCCCAGACACCAGAGGCTGCCAGGCGGGTGGGAAGGTGGAAAAAGGAGAAGCAGTGAGGGGGTGGAACATGGGGGTTGGCCACTACTGCCCATCTCTTCTGGGGATCACGTGCACTGAAGAGATGGGCAATAGCAGTGGCAGAAATGTGGAATCTGCCTCACCTCTGCTGCTGACAACCCATCTTTTCAGGGGTCACTGGCACCCTGAGGAGGTGGGCAGTAGTAGCAGCAGCAGAAATATAATTATTCATTTCATTTTATAATTTTTATTGAAACGAATTTTGTTGAGGAGTGTTTTAAAAAAGATCGGCACTGGCTGTCACCTTTGCTCGGTATGCCACTGGGTCCTGGAGGAATATTTCATTGAGGAGGCAGAATTCTTATAGGGGACAATGCCATCATTTGTGCCTCCCACCTACTTTCCAGGATAAATGAGAAAAAACAGAAGTTGTGTTGGGTTTGCTCACATACACACATGTTCATTGTATTGCAGAAAACTCTATAAATTAAAAGCTGCTCCTTCAAATAAAGCAAGGATGGAGAACTTTTGACTTGCAATTCCTATCAGCACCCAGCAGAGCCAATGGTTGGGGACTGAAGAATTTGTAGTCCCAGTCATTTGGAGGATCATCTTTTCCCAGCCTTATGAAAGAGAGGTCTTACGTAGCCCTCTAACTTTCTGTTCTTCAAGGAATAAACCTGACATCCTAGGGCAGGGTCCAATCTGGGATTGTAAATGTTGAATTAGTTCCTAGTACTCCTGGCCAGCATAGCTTTGATTTGTAGTCCCATATCTGGAAGGCCTCACAATTCTCACCCTTGCTTTAGCCCTACAAGATTTAAGTGGCAACTCCCACAATGCCTTACCATGCCATACAGAACTGATAGAAGCTGTAAGCTAAGATGTTCAGAAGACCAAAGAATTTCCACCTGTCTGTATAAAAACAATGTGCTTGGCCTAGAATATGTGGCCATTTAACAGCATTTTTGCACCAACTGCATTGGTTATCTGTTCAATGTGCTGGTTTGTTCCCTTAATAGTTGAGGACTAGGTTACCATAGGGGCCATCTTTCCCTGTAGAATACTTCAGATCTGCTTCAGAGGTCGTGTATGAATGACTGCCATTAAAAGTGGTATGCATGAAAAATTCTACAAACACACTAGGAAGCACTTCCTGATAGCAAGAGCTATTCAGCAATAGAATAGACCACCTTGAAGGGTGTAGGGCTCTCCATTTTTGGAAGTTATTAAAAATATGCACAACTCTCAAGAGTCCTTTTGCTGTGTATTCCAGCATGGCAGGAGATTGGACTACATGGCCCTTGAGGTCTCTTCCAATTCTATGATTCTATGAAAAACAGCATCTTCTTAGTGTTGTGGAATGACATAGAGTTGAGATCTCCAGTACAGACATTGAGACAGGTTGTTTAACTGCCTTTTGAAAACAGTATCAATAGCTCCTGTGAGTTGTAGTTTTCTTAGTAACTCTACAGCTATCCAAATGCATTTGAAGCAGCAGACGTAAGTCTATGAAAGTTCATGTTGCCAACTTCTTTTTTTAGTTACTAGTCTCAAAAGTGCTACAAGACCTCTCTACATACTGTACAGTTATCTGATGTACTTAAAGTATTTTCTGTAATTCTTCTGGAGTACATCACACTGTGAGGTTTGGATTCTCAAAAGTGGCTTATAAATGTCTCAAATCTTTTTCAAAAAGAGAGAATGAAGGAGGCAAAGGTGGCAGCAGTACCAGCCATGGGCCCCTTTTCTTCTGGAGACAGGGAGGAGTCTGTATCCAACATTACTGCTGCCACCAATGGCACCTCCATTTCCTGGCCCACCCAGCAGTCCTGTCAGACCCAGAAGGGGCTGTCAGGTGACAGCAGCACCTTTTCCAGATGCCTGGCACATCACAGCCAGCCTTGCCTTCCCTTCTCTCCCACTGCCCTGCCCTGCATTTCCTTCTGGGGCAGAAAGAGCATGGCAGTGGGTAGGAATGCTGTAGCCACTGGTGGGATGCTGCCATTGCCCAGCAGCCTCTTCCAGGTCTAGCAGGGGTTACACTCCCAATGAAGATGCAGAAGTGCAGTTTGGGGGTACTTCTTGACTCAGCTTTGAATCAGGTTTTTCCAGTGACCAGGAGTGCTTTTGCAAATTTAAAGCTTGTATGCCAACCATGCCCATTCCTTGCCAGATATGGCCACAGTGGTACATGTCTTACTGACACCCCATTTGGACTACTGTAACATGCTCTGCTTGGGGCTGCCTTTGAAATGTATTTGGAAATTCCAGCTAGTATAAACAGCTGCAGCCAAAGTGTTAACCAGAGTATCTTACCTCTTTTTAAAAATCTAAATATGAAAGAATACCTGAAGATAAGGGGCAACATTTATGCATGGCACTTTCTGTTGGACATGGTGCTCATACATTTAAATGACTGTGTTTTCCTGCAGAATATGGAATCAAGGCCCTGTGCACTGCCTCTGTAAACCCTGAGAAGAAACTTGGTTTCTGAAACACATGGACACACCATTCACAAATGTAATTACAGTATACAAATTCTGCCATTTCAGCTGAGGTAATTTTGGCGTAAAGTGTCAATCAGTCTTATTGTTTTTTGGTGGGTTTTTTGTTGTTGTTTTTACATCTCCAAGTATCTTCAGGAATAACTTAACCAACTTAACAGAGGAGAAACAATGTTGGCAACAATATGGGGAATGTAAACCTCTTCTCTTTACAAAGCCATATAATCTCACATAACTGTAGGAAATGTTAGTGTGACTATGCATCTTAAGAAACCACCCTATCCATCTTAAGGTGCTGCCTTATCCTCAACTCTGAAAATAAGCCCAAGTGCATTGTAGATATTGAGTAAAAAATTAAAATCTATTTATCTGAAGTGCTTGGATGCACCAGTAAAAATATAGAAGAACAAAAGCGAGAAGGTAACAGATTACATTCAGGACGGCAAGGTAGGTGGAACAGTCTGTCTCATATTACAAACTTAAGGGAAAAAACCAACAACAATGTACAAAGGAAGAAAAATAGTCACAACAGAACTATCCTTTTCTAAAAGAAAAGAGAAGTTAGTTCACAAAAAAACTAAAGCATGTTTTATTTACGTTAGGTTTTAAAAATCAGGAGGGAGGGAGAAAGCAAGAATTACAGCTTCATACATTCTTATCAGAAAAAAAATATTTACTGCCCCCCCTTCCGCCCCCACCATGTATCTTTTATGATTATCTGGGTTATAAGAGAGCAGAGGCTGAGAGCTATGGAAATCACTCGAGTGGCTCCCAAAGGACAGCTGCTTGCATTTACCAGTCTCTTCTGTTTCTTAAAGGAGGGACACGCAAGAGGAAAAAGCAACTGGGAGATGGCAGGAATATTTACAAGTGTCAGTGCTGTCACTGAGAAAAATAGCAGACCCCTCCTTGAGCTACAGATTCCTCCTGTTTGCTGCTTTTCAGCAGGTGAGTTCAGCAGGCAGGCAATTCTTGATCAAGACCCATACTGTTCAATGAAGAAGGGAGGAGGAAAAAGCCAGCTCAGAGCTGGCAGTGTGTGTGTGTGTTCTTGATTCTCCAAAGAATCATAATCCTAGAAACCTGATGGCAATGGATGAGGCAGCAGAAGGCTGTCTGAGCGCCCTCTTCAAAAGAAGGCCAGCCAGAAGTGCTGAAGCGACAGTCCGACAAATCTCTGCACAGACTTCAGTGGGCTTTGTGTTTCCACTTCTTGTGTTTTTTGTCTTTCTTTTTGCTGGCGCACCTGGAGCAAAACCACTGCACTTCTTGGGGAGGAGCAGCCTTAATTCCGACGCAAGGCCTATGCATTTGACGACACAGAGAAAAACACAAGAAAATGAATGAGGATTCCCAAGAGGTCGAGCACCTGCTGTCATTTTTAAATTTTGTGTGAAACCTTCACTACCAACTTACCAACTCTTTCACTTGGACAAATCCTTTCACTAATCTAGTTCTGGGATCAGATGAATTCCAATTAAATTGGAGGTTAAAAGTAGTAGTTAAATTTGCCAATGATTCCTATTTATTTGTAAAAAAAACTGGGTGATGGATTATGGAGTACCTCTTAAATGGTATGTTTATATAGGGATGATATCTTGATTCAACAAACATCCCAAAACTCAGACTCCCTGTCTTTTATTGCTATACTAATTTCCCTCATTGACAAACTCAGAGAAGATGAATCAATAAAATAAGGTACTGAATGGCTTAATACACAGATTCCCAGAAGTACTCTTACAAATTTTTTCTTAAATATGATGTAGTTGTTTACACTTTTTGAGTGAAAATTTATGATGTATGACTTACACTTTCTGAATTATGGGGTTGAGCCTCCTTTATTACAAAATCTAAAATATTCCCAGATCCAACACTTTTGAATGGGTGACCTATATAGTGACATCTTTGTTTTTTGATGGTTCAGTGTACACAAACTTTGTTTTATGCACAAAATTATTAAAAAATATTGTGTACTCAGGTTATGAGTAAAAGGTATATAAAAATATAAATGAATTTTATGTTTAGACTTGGGTCCCATCTCCAAGCTATCTCATTATGTATATGCAAATACAGGTGTTGCAAAATCCTCACCCCCCCCACCCCCCCAAATCCCCTGAATCCAAATCCAAAAAACACAAACTCCAAAACACTTCTGGTCCTAAGCATTTTGGATAAAGGCGACTCAACATGTATTTTAAGATGGCTCTGATAAAGATTATTCTATACTGGAAACATATGAAGCACAATATAAACACGGGAATGAGTCTGAAAATAATAACACTATTTTCTTTAGCAACTTTGAAGGTCGATCTCCATTTTTCTGGTCATTCCCTAGGATGCAGTGTTGCATCCTCAGTCCACTTAACTGGGGTCTAAGTGCCCCCTTGCCTTTTTACCATAATCCTTTAAAGATATGTGCTTACCAACACCACAGAGCATGTGATACTGTTAATATGACAGAATTCAGAGGATGCTACAGGGTAATGAAAAAAGGTTGGGTTTTTTCTACCCTTTGGAGTCAGTTGTAAACCTAGACGTGTTACACAATGGAACTTAAAAACATATCCGTTAATTGAGCAAGTCGTTCAGCTTGTGGAACAAGTCTATTCTGTGGCTCCAACACACTGCTGTGGTTTGCTCCAGCCAAAAAATATAAAATTCAGAGAACGCTTGCCTCCAACCACAACAGTGCCTTGCCAGTCAGTTTAAAAATGGAACTGAAAGCCTCCAGTTTACTGGGAGAGGGAAACCACCACATTGGAATTGACATTACAGTCTGTCCTCGCCTTACGTGGGGGATCCGTTCCGGATCCCTCCGCGTAAGGCGAATTCCGCCTATGCTCGAGCCCCATTGGAAACAATGGGGCTCGTGTGCGGCGGCGCGGGTGCGCGTGGGGCGCAACAGGCGCGCACGCCCATTCAATTGAATGGGACGCGCCGCCCCTTCTGCCCCGCAGCTTGAGCGCGTATGCTCAAGGCCGCGTATGGTGCGCTCGCATATGGCGCGGGCGCACTGTACTTGTCTCAGAAATGGCCACAAACTTGGTCAAAGCAGTGTCTGTTTCACATGACTAAAAGAGAAACGGTTGCTAAGGACAAAGTTGCTCTGCTGCCTGACTGAAAAAAGAGAGGGGCTGATGAATCACTTACCAATGATACCAGTCGTCACAGTCATCACAGCCAATCATTGGACTGCCATCATCTGGTTTCTCACACCCAGGACAGATCCATATCTTGTTCCCCCATTCATCTCGAATCTGCAGAAAAGAAGCAGGGAGAAGGTGAAGGCCTGGATTGTCAAGAAGGAGTACTAAACGCTGCTGCTCACCTTATGGATATCCCCAAAAGTAATAATTTAACTAATCTGAGTATTATTGAGGAGTAGTTGACATCGCAGTACGCTATTGGCATGCACACAATATATAAAAATGTCTCCTCCGCCCACACATTTCCTCACTATAAATTCCTTCTGAATAAAGATTACAAAGTGTCTTGTGACAGCTTAAAGACCAGTTTTATTTGGTGTACGGATGAATGCAGTTTGTGCACATAAAGATTGTCTCTTTCTTATCCTTGCTGCAACAGACCAACATGGCTACTCCTCTCAAAGTTAACAAAAATTGTTAGATGCTCCCTATAACTTAGGGAGATAAAATCTACTGCGTGTGCAGATTCCCCAAACACCATAAAACGTGTCCCTTATTTTCAAAGACAACCAAACATCAAGGGTGTACCCCAAAATAGCTAAGAAACAACATCACCCAGAACACACTTAGTTCAAGATGCCCTGATTGTTAGTAAGGACTGAAAACTGGGCTTTTAAAAAGGACAGCTAACAACAGAAAACTGGGACACATAAGAGGCCATCAGGGACTGCAAAGAGCAGGCTGTACAATGGAGGGAATGCCGTGGGTGTTTCAATGCCTCTTCACAGACATGAAAGAGAAGGTCTGGGTGGTGAAGCTTCTGTAAGTTAAGGGAGTGGTACTATTTGACTCATACAAAATCATCCACCCTTTATCTCCATATTAAAATCAGCTCAAGAAAAAAAATGAATTTATGGGCTTCAACTGTCAATTGCTGCACAAACTGGGACTGACAAATTGAGGTGGATGCTGGAGAGGGCACCAAGATGCCAATTTTGTTCTTTTTGCGGGAGCAAGAAACACCGCAGCCAGCAGTGCTTCCCTCCTGCATAGAAGACAGTCTTGATGACGTGGTCCTAATATATACAGCATGGATTGCTGTGTTATTACTTATTAGCCAAACTCTTCAAACTCAACTAACTGATAAGATCAAGGGTATAAAAATTGTTACTGAGTAACTTTCCATTCCTTTGACATTTATGTCACAGCTACATTTATAATGAAGGGTAAATGGAAAAAGAGAGAAGGGAGGGAGGGAGAGAATTGAAGAGAGGGTTTTCAGTATTCAACAACAGGCTGGTAGAAACTCTTCCATTTACCCTTCTATTCACTAAGATGCATGTTCAGGCTATAATAAATAATGATGTTAATTGTAATTATACCAATACTATTTCTGGCAAGATGTCAGTTGGACATTAGCCATTCAGAATCGTGTCAGTAGCTGATTATTTCTATTAACACATACAGAAATGTGGGATTTAACCCACACATGCTGAAAAAAGTGGTTTGCAGGATTGAAGGCTAAATAAAATCTAAATAAAATATTACATTTACAAGATAAACCTACAGAAAGATTTTTCAAGCTAGTATTAAGAATGTAAATGGAATCTAAAGCACTTTGAACAAGCCAGATAAATAATTCCATTTTATATTTTTAACTCATGTCAACACTTACAGTCTAGATATAAGAAACTGCAGTTAATTATGAACACACAAACAAATACACACTCCCCCTCAGATCTTTCTGCATCACTGATTCCATCATATGATTGCATTGTTTTATCACTTGGTGAATTTAAAATGGCTACATGATGCAAAATGAAAGGTACAGCTTTTCTAAGCGGAACAGGGATTGGGAAGAAGGAGAAATGGAAATCCACAGCTTGGATTTCTCTGGAACAGCCCTAGGCTGAGCATTGATTATTACATTTATAACCCTGCTTTTCTTGAAGGACACAGTACAGGATTCTCTGCTACCTGACATTATTCTTACAACAACTCTGTGATGTAGGTCAGGATGAGAGAGAGAGAGAGAGATGCTGATCCAAGGTCACATTTCATGAGTCAATGGCGACTGGAATCTGGATCTTCCCAAGCTTTGTACTCTTAACTATTCTACCACACTGGTTCTTTCACACACTAGATGAAATCTCATGTGAAATGAAATTGGAGGCAAGAAGCCTCAAAGCCCAAAATGGAGGGCTTAGTTTTAAGGGAGAACATAGACCAATAGGTGTGACAGAAATTTGGTAAAGTGAAGAGAATTGGATATAGTCACCTCTGATTAGAAGCTCTCTAGGAATGACAGGGAATGGTGTAGTGGAGGTGTTGTTCTCAATGTGAGGGAAAGCATACTGTTAAGAAAGCTAAAAAACTTAACATATGCTGAGTCTTCCACAGAAACAGTAAGGGTGGTGATGCTAGGCACCAAAATTTATTTAGTACTACTAGGCACATGTGCATTCGTCAGCCTCACTCCAAATGCGCAGGGGGAACTTGAGATGGAGAATGAAATCAAAGATGCACCTAGAGGATATTAAGGCCTGTTACAGACTTCCAAAATAAAGCTGCTTCGGGTCTCTTTGGAGGTATGCTGTTTAAATGATGCGTGCATCCTAAGAATATGGAAGCTGCACCAAAGCTGCACTCCAGTGCTTAGGAATGGAGTGTGGCTTTGGCACGACCTCCGGACTCGTAGGACCCATGCATCATTTAAACAACATACCTCCAAAGAGACCCGAAGCAGCTTTATTTTGGCAGTCTGTAACAGGCCAATGTTGTGAGAAGAGGTGACTTTAACTACCTCTCATGGACCAGATAAAGGCATGTTCCAATCATAACTCAGAAATAAAATTTCTAAATATCTCAAAAGACCATTTAAAATTGGCTATGGAAGTAAAATTTCTAATCTAGATGATGGTTTATAACTGGTTATGGAACCAACCAGATGGGGAACAACCTTTGGATAAAACCTAAGTGGAATGGCCTGATACCTGGTGTGAAATGTAAGAGTCATTGAGCAAGCTAGAAACAGTGACCACAATGCTATTAAATTTAACTTACATGCGAGTGAGAAAAGTGCCAGGGAATTCCACTACAGTACTTACAGTCAGCCCTTGGTATCTGCTGATTCTGCATCCACAGATTCAACCAACTATGGTTCGAAAATATTCACACACAAAAAAAAATTCCCGAAAGCTAACCTTGATTTTGCCATTTTATATTAGGGACTGCCCTGGTGGCGCAGTGGTTAAATGCCTGTACTGCAGCCATTCACTCAAAACCACAAGGTTGCGAGTTCAAGACCAGAAAAAGGGCCCAAGCTCGACTCTGGCTTGCATCCTTCCGAGGTCGCTAAAATGAGTATCCAGACTGTTGGGGGCAAATTAGCTTACTTGCTGTTCACCGCTATGATCTTTGGAATAGCGGTATATAAATAATAAACAAAACAATTTTATAATGCCACTGTACATAATGGAATTTGAGCATCCACACATTTTGGTATCCATAAGATGGTGATGATCCTGGAACCAAATCCCAGTGTATAGTGAGGACCCACTGTTTTTGATTTCAAGAAAGCTTCTCTCTAGACTGCTACTGCAGATAATTTTATCCAAGATGGTAGCAGTTAGCCTTTGTTACATACAGGGCCGAGGAGTAGTGGTGGTTTTGGGGTTACTCCTTGTCCTACTCCAGAGTAAGATATTTTTTATTAATGTTACTCCTACTCCTGTAAAAACCTCTTGCTCCTTTACTCCTTACTCCTAATCCCCAGCCCCGGTTACATAGCACCTGAACTATGCTCTCATACTTCAACAGCAAGTATGTCAGATCTATCCTCTGACCTTCTCAACAGTGGCACTCTCTTTATAGAATGCCCTCCCTCAAGGAGGCTCACTTGGTTCCCACTAGTATATTTGTATTGCTGGGAGGTGGCATTTCTCTTCTTCCAGGCATTTTATATTTTTAATATTGATGTTTCCAAGTCTCTATTGTATAATAATAATAATAATAATAATAATAATAATAATAATAATAATGTTTCCACATTGTTTTTACTATGTAAATTGTCCTAAGATCATTTTGTTATAAGGCTGCATATGGGAATAAATACATTTTAAAATGATAATTTTGGACACCGTAAAGCAAAGGAACTGGCATATATCTATTATGAGATTTTTTCAGAACTTCTGCATTACAGATTGAATATGCAAAGTTATTTCTGTAGTAACTAAAAGGTGTGCTCTGTTAGACTGCCATAGCACGTTTGGAAACTAGAAAGCATCGTGTGCTGATAAAACTGTAAGTACCAACTGGCATGACCCACAGAAATTCCAGAGTGAGTCTAACTTGGCAGTCCACTTGTGCTGTAGAAAGTTTGTGTAGAATGGGCCCTTCTAGCTGACGATAAACTCATATCTCCTACAGGCAATTGATTTACAAAGTTCTCTTTCCTGTTTCACAGAATAATAGGACTCTACTATCAAAACTGGATTCAAATATGAAAACTCCTCCTCTAGTGTATTTCAGGAAAGTTCTATCTGATCAAGATGACAGTTTTGTGATTAGAACTTGATCTGGAGCTAAATCTCTACTTCAAGATTCCTGATTGGCCATAAGCAGATCAATCATTCCAGTGTGGTTCAGCTGTCCACTTTCCTTTCTCTTTTGTACTCTCTTTCTCTATCCTCTTTCTGAATCACACAGCAGCTTATTTTACGATAAGCTGCACTTTGGGTCAGATATTTTATGATGGGTTTATGCAGCACCTAGGGAAGAGTGGTTGTGGTTGTTTGCTTGACTCTATAAACTGAAACCTAAAGATGTAGACTTGGAAATCCTGAGAACCAATGAACCTCAGCTTTTCTTTACACATTGCTTTAGTCCTTTGGGTTGGATACAAAGCAAGTTAGCCACACTTAGGTCCCACTGTAACCATTGTGAAAACTTAAATGTAACTAATATAACACCCACTAACTTTGATGGAATCTATATTTAAGCTACAACAAAAAGGGCTATGTGTTGCTGTTATGTGCCCTCATCTTGGTACATCCATGAATGAGAGACCACCAAGAAAGAGATCCTGGCATTATTAGCTCTGCTCATGTCTCACAAATCCAGGGCTGTGCCTTCCTAACTTTTTATACTGAACAAGAGCAAAGTTGTACGTTCAGGAAGCCATTTCACATAGGACTTCTGTATGCACACTAACTATAAAAATGGCAGATGTGCATTCCCCAAACACAGGCAGCCAGTCTGAATTCCCAATATGGGCCCACTGTGTGGCATGTGTACACCCTTAATTTTAGATGTACACAAGGTTTTTGGCCTCAAAGTCCACATAGGATATGAGCTGAGGGTTGGGTTGTGATTTGCATCCATTGCTCTGTGTCTTAGTCTCTGGAGAAGCAGAAAACAAGGTTGCTCCTTAATATAACATCCCTTCAAATATTTAAATAGGGCTATCATATTACCTCTTAACCTTCTCATCTCCAGGCTAAACATACTCAGCTCCCTAAGTCGTTCTATGAAAGCCAGTTTGTTTGTTGTTGTTTTAAAAAGATAATTAAAATAGTCACTACATGACATAAAATATCACATCTGGCAAAGAGGTATTATACCCTTACAGTATATCCTGTCTTGCACATATAAATGCTTTCTCTCATACAGATGCATGTTGTTTGGAAACTTACTTGAGTTATAACAGGGGTATATGTATGCACAGGGAAAGACTTCAGGTTTTTGGGACCTAAATTGTGTTCTTTTACTATGAGATCCACAAACCAGATCGAGATGTGAAACTGTGGTTCAGGTGGACAGACATATGCTAAGAATTAAGGAACAGAGAGCTTCTGAACATATGATCAGCCCAGGAATTAGTTGTCAGTACCAAAACCTAGCTCACGTGTCCTTCCATACAAAAACTCACTCCTGGGTTGCCCTCCCTCCAGCCATTTTTCAGTAACCTAATTGGTGGTCAGGTGGGGACAGAATAAAAAGCTCTTGCTGATCTAGTGAAAACTACCCAGAGCTTTACTAGTAGATTCCAATCTACCTTGTTCTCATTCCCAAGTTTCATAGTAACTAAGTCCCATGGATATAGATTTGTAAGTGTCAGCATCTTGTAAGTTTTCATATTTACTGCTAATTCTTAAGCTTTTAAGAGGGCAGTTTCAAATAATCAAACTGCTGGATATTTAATGGTTATTGCAAGGCCAAGTGTCTCCAGTAAATAACCAAAATTCATCCCCACCATTTTTCGAAACACAGCATCATTTGCTAGTGACAGGTATAAATGTTAAGCATAAGATGTGAAAAATGCTGGAATTATGATGTTTATTTTGGGCTTTCTATCAATTTATCATGGTGAATGCTGGCCTTTAACCAGTACATTACAGAAATCTAAAATCTGGTAATTAACCAAAAGTGCTTCGTCAGCCTTGAGATTTATTAGTAAGTACCAGAAAAGTTAAGCTATGTGAAGTTGTTTGAGGTATTTATCAAGAAGTGTTAGTAAACTTCACACTTCACTTACAGCTCACTGAAATTTATTCTTATTGCATCAATTTTTGCTGTCATTGTTAATAATTCCCAGTATGAAAAAAGTGACAGTTTGTTATTGTGTGCCTTTAAGTCATTTCTGATGTATGGAAACCCTAAGGTATTATAGGGTTTTCTTGGCAAGATTTGTCCAGAGGGGCTTTGCCTTTCCTTTCCTCTCAGGCTGGCAGAGTGTGACTTGGCCAAGGTCACCCAGTGGATTTCCATGAATGAGCAGGAATTCAAACCCTGTTCTCTGATCTCCTAGAGACTTATTATTATTATTATTATTATTATTATTAATTTATTTATATAGCGCTGTAGATTTGCACAGCGCTGTAAATAAATATATAAGAGTAAACCTGCCTATAGGCGTACAATCTAAGAAATAATAGGATAATACATATAAAACACATAGCAATACAGGAGATTATTCAATAAAACAGGCAACAAAAGAACATCAAATAGCAAGCGACAATCATGCAATGCCTGGGAACGCTTCTCTGAACAGGATGGTCTTCAATTCCGTTTTGAAGCTGGTTAAAGAAGTGATGGTCCTTGCTCACGGGGGAAGAAGGTTCCAGGAGTGAGGGGCAGCAAGTGAAAAAGGGCAAATCCGAGATGGGGCAGAGGAAATCCTGGGCTGGGACAGCCGATCTTGACTACCAGAACAGAGGGCCCGAGTGGAAAGGTGAGGAGAAAGAAGGTCTGATAAGTAAGGAGGGGCCAACCCATGGAGGGCTTTAAACGTCGACAGCAGGAGCTTATACTGAATGCGGAAAGGGAGGAGGAGCCAGTGAAGGGATGCCAACACAGGAGAGATGTGGTCAGAGCGGTGGTCAGATGTGATAATGCATGCAGCTGAATGCTGGACAGAAATTAAAGGGCGGAAGTGAGAAAGAGGAAGCCCAGCCAGGAGGATGTTGCAGTAATCAAGTTGTGATACCACTGGGGCATGGACCAGGATCTTGGCAGTAGAGACGGAGAGATATGGTCGGATTTTGGCAATATTGTATAGAAAGAATCTACAAGCCTTGGCTGTGGTCTGGATCTGAGGGATACACGACAGAGAAGAATCAAAGATAAAACCAAGACTGTGGGCTTGCTGGACTGATTGAATAGAAATGTTGTCCACCGAGACAGAAAAGGAGTGTTGAAGGGTGTACTTAGTTTAATGGTTAAATCACTACACCAGGTGGGTTCAGAAAAGAGTGTGTCAGAATTAGGATATGAACCCATTCTTCCACTCAGACACCAAAGTAATGCTTTTATTAAATATTCTTTGGCTGAAAAAGGAAAAGTCTGTCTGTGGGCATTGAGGGGATGTATTACTGCATAAATTAAACTTAGTTTAGAAGAGAAAATAATAAAAAAACATATTATTACCAAAATAACAGCATCTATTTATTTATTTTACATACTGCTTTTTCCTAATTTGGCTCCCAATCTAAGTTAAAATCAAAAACAGATACATTTGTATTATACCTTCCATGAATATACCTTTCCCTTTAACAGGTTATAAGAGTTATTGTCTTATACTCAAAGGGCAAGCTGTTTGTAACAGAGGATATTTCAGCTGATGAAGTGTTTAAAACTACCGTATATACTTGTGTATAAGTCGACCTCATGTATAAGTCGAGGGCAGGTTTTGGGGCCAAAATCTTGGATTTTGCTATGATGATAATAATAATAATAATAATAATAATAATAATAATAATAATAATAAAAATTATTTATATCCCGCCTTTCTACAAAAAGCAGTCGGGGTGGCTTACAAAGTTAAAATATACAGTCCAAACCCTCAACCCACCCACCCCCCTTAAAATACAATTAAACAGTGTGGAATTAAAAACATAAAACATACTTTAAAAAAAATGACCCTTAGATAACTCGAGGGTAAAACGTAGGAATGTGTAACAAAGGATCTAAAAGATGAAGCAAAAGAAAACAGTGCCAGAGAACTAGCAGTGATTAATTTCTGTAACTTTATAACTTTTCATAAATTTCCTTTGCATATTCAATCACATTTAGCTTGAATGATGCGGTGTAAGAAGCTCTCATTTTCTTTGCACAACTCATTTTGTAAAGAGCAAAAGCTAATTTTCCTATTTTGAAGTACCTACTGTTTTAACAGTGGGATGGATGGTAGACTTTTGCTTGGATTTATTGCAATATCACACACATATAATCTAAGGAAAAGCCTGCCTTTCTGTACTAGAAGTACAGTGGTGAAACAAGTACAGCAGAGAGAGGTAAGATCTTTGTCCCTCTGAAGAGAACACAGAAGTAGCACCAACACTCTACTCTCTCTGGAGGCCTTTTGCAATGCCTGGATGGAAAAAAGCAGCTGAACTCTCACTATTTTTGAATTTGCTGTAGAATCAAAATATCAAAACTTGACACACAAAAAAGACATTATATTGGTTTGATGGAAAGTGATGAAGATAAACATGCTAAAATATGAGCCTAATAATAGGGATCAACAGACAGAGAGAAATACATTCATCTACCTACCACATAATTGCTGACTGTTTCCGTTACCACACTCCGAACTGGAGCTTTAGAGCCTCCCACAGCCAACATCGCAGGAGATGGTGGTGGAATCAGAGCTGGAGAAATGGCAGTTGCAGGTAGAGAAGGAACTACAGGAGGAGGTGGTGGGGTTATAAGGACAGGTGCTGGTGCTGGGGATGGTGGAGGTGGTGGTGTTTTTGGCCGAGCAAGGAGAGTGGATGGTTTAGCCTCCGGCGTTGAGACCACTTTGCTGATGACACTGTCAAGACAAAAAGAAACAAAAAAGAGGGTTCAAATAAATTTGTGCTAAAACCATACCTAATCTAAAGTGTGTGTGTGTGTGGGGGGGGGTTAAAATGAAGGATAAGGACAGTTTGTTGACAGTTTATGGCAATTCTACATTTTTCCCATTCATAATATCATCTAGTGTTAAAATCAAACATCCAGTCAACAAGAGAATCTATAGATTAATTTAGAGATTTCAACCTCACAGCACTTCATGAGTTTGGGAGAGCAATGAAACTTTGACATGAAAACTGCTCACAAAATAACAATTTAAAAATTACACACACACAAAAGCCATGAACCTTTTACTAAGCTTACCCTTCAGAATGACAGATATTATGAAGGAGATCCTGGCATTCTGAAAATGTTCAGGAAGGGCAGAAGAACTGCTTAATTGGGGGATTCAATTTAATATAGCGAAAAGGCCACATTTGCAGGAGTGCTGCCACACCTTATAATCTAACTACCCACTGTAGGCTGGATGGTTGAACCATTTTGGCAGACTAGGCCATGGGCCCATGTAGCATAGCCAACTGTTTCCAAAAGTGGCCAAAAGACTACTGAGGATATTAACAGATAGGATTGAAGGCAACAGTGTTCCTTTGTTTGATATGCATTTGTGGTTGCAGACATATTATGGGTCACCTTAGTCCAGTTCCCCCATATCTAACCTATAACTGAGAGATGCTTATCTGATCTTCCTTTAAAAGCTTCTGAGAATCACAGAATCATAGATCCACATAATCATAGAGTTGGAAAGCTGTTCCGGAGTCATGGGGAACTGTGTTATCAGTACGCTGATGACACCCAAATCTATTTCTCTATGTCTCCGACTGCTGCAGTGGCTAAGGATGGCATCACTCTTCTAGACGCCTGCCTTGGGTCGGTAATGGGCTGGATGAGGGAAAACAAACTCAGGCTGAATCCAGAGAAAATGGAGGTACTCGCGATAGGTAGCTTAAGTCCAGGGACAGAGATTTGTCAGCCAGTCCTGGACTGGGTCACACTTCCCCTAAAGGATGATGTTCGCAGTTTGGGAGTACTCCTTGATCTCTTCCTACAGTTGTCATCTCATATAGATGCGATGGTCAGGAATACTCGGTATCAGTTTCGGTTGATACGCCAACTGCATCCCTACGTGGACCGAAAGGACCTTGAAGCAGTGGTACTTGCACTGGTAATTTCTCGTTTAGTTTTCTGTAAAGTGCTCTACTTGGGGCTACCCTTGTACCAAGTCTGGAAGCTTCAATTGGTTCAACATGTGGCAGCCAGATTGGTCACCAGCATATTTAAGTTTGACCACATAACACCAATACTAAAATGTCTTCACTGGCTGCCAATCAGCTTCCGCGTGCAATACAAGATGTTGGTTAACACCTTTAAAGCTCTACATGGCTCGGGCCCAAGTTACTTGTGGGAATGCCTCTCCCTACACAATCCGCCCTGCACTCTCAGAACATCAGGAAAGTATTTACTGGAACATCACAACGCAAGGTTAATGACAACTTCCCACAGAGAGTTTACAGCAGCAATTCCAAAATTATGGAATAGCCTACTGGAAGCTATCCGTTGTATCACTACCTTAGAGGCCTTTAAGAAGGCACTCAAAACAAATCTCTTCCTGAGGGCTTACCCATCAGACTCTATATAAAAATCTATGACAATATTCCACTCTCAACTATGATCACTGACTACTGATAAATTGATTTTAGAGAACTAATAGGAATTGGTAGATTCAATATTAGTGTTTTATTGATTGTATTAGTATTTGTATTATTTGTATTATCTTATATTATTGTATTGTTGTAATCCCGCCTCGATCTTCTGAGAGGTGGGAAATATAAATAAACTTTTTAATTATTATTATTATGCATAGGTCATCAAGTACAACTCCCTGTTCAATACAGCAATTCCCACTGTCAAAAAGTTCCTTCTAATGTTCAATCAAAATCTACTCTCCTGTAACTTAAAACCATCAGACCTGGTCTACTCTCTGGAGAACAAACCTGTCCCCTTCTCTCTGTCACATCCTTTTAGATGTTTAAAGAGAGCACCCCTCAGTCTTCTCTTCAACAGGCTGAAGTTTCCTCATTTCCTCTAGACAACTTATTCCATGGTGGAACAGATTCTGTAGTCAAGTAACTGTTCATATCCCTAACATTTAAACTTAGAAGCTATGTTCAACTGCAAGCCAGGACAAGTCCTTGGGCAGAATTTTGGAGCTGGGCTAGCTTGCATATTCAGCATACGTTAAATGCTGGCAAAAGCATAGATAAGCTATAGCATTTCTACACATTTCATCAAACGGTCTACATCCTCCATCAGGAAATAAATGTGTACAGGCAGGGCAAAGACAGCCTGCTAAAGTTAAGGGCCAACCCACCCCTGCTCTAAGAGGGGAAGCCAAAGGCACATTTGAAATAGTCGAGCCTCTAGTTCTCTTCTTTAATCCTGTACGTAAGGATTGGTCCAGGATGTATGCATGGTCGTAACACAGACATGATCAACAAGTTTGTGAGCATTTAGGCATGACAATGCTTAGACAAACCATTCTTGACCTCAGTAGCTACAGTTAGAGCATCCCACAGTCATCTCCTTCTTTAGAAAACTGTTCCCCAATTTATGTTTGGACTAGTTCTGGGAAAGGTGGTTTCTTTTTGCCACTATACCTCAAGTAGAAAGTCAAGTTAGAGTTTTTATGGGTTTTTTTTAAAATAGCAAATGCTCCTGAGCCACTGGATTTGTGCACCATATGGTGGCAAATGCCTGCTGAGGTCTTCAGGAAAGCTCTGTTCAGCTCATCGTATCACCTAGAAAAATCTGACGGGCAGAGCTTTTTAGCTGGAGCACCCTGAATATGGAATTTACATCTTTATGATCTCTGTCTTCTTCATCTTTAGGTTTTTAGTGAAACTGCATTATTTCAACAGATTTTCTGGACTGTTTAGTTGGTCCACAATTGATTTGGGATAGGTGATATCTTTGGATGTTGATTATACGCCTGGCTTGGATTTATAGCTTTGGTCATATTAAAGAACAATTTTATTAATCAAAAACAGAATAATATAACAACAAAAGACTGCAGCCTCAAAAAACCAAAACGCAACATCCCACTACAACCAAAGGCTACTGCTAATGAATACCAAAACACACTTATTTTTATTTTTATTAACTGCTGTTGCATTTTTATTTTGCTGCTTTTTCTGTTCACTACTCTAAGAGCTCTTTTGGGTGGAAAAGCAAATGATAAAAGCTTTATACAAATAAATAATGGATAAGAAATAGGAAAAGAGGCCAGAGAAATCACTGCTCCATCTCAGACTGTTCAAGACTCATAGGTAAGAGGATCTACAAAATGTGAATTATCGCTTTCATTAGATGACTCCAGAAATAGTAATCCCTGATTAGGATGAATAATCAATACACAGAATTTACTCAGCATTCAAATACTAATTGATGCCTTCAGGGGAATATGCAGCAGGATGTCATTGTGGTAAATACAGATGAGGAGCAAAGTACAGTGCTATGCTGCTAGGGGATGGAGGAGATTATAATTTATTAACAGGCTGTGTTTTCCTACAATAGAACAGGTGGACAAATTTCTTGGTAGATGGAAGGAATGTACTGAATCAGTTATAAACAAGATGGGGGCAGAGAAGGGAGCTTTATGCTAGTAACAGAGAGGCTTTACAATTTCACCACCTTATAGTGCAGCTTTCACAGAATCATAGCATCATAGAGTTGAAAGGGACAAGGGCCTTTGCTATGTAAGTATACATAACTAAAGCACTCCTGAAAGATGTCCATCTAACCTCTGTTTTAAGACACCTCCCCCCCCCAAAAAAGATGGAGAATCTACCACCATCACTGAACTGGTGATGTGTTGGATTATAACTTCCATCATTCCCAGCCAATATGGCTAATGTCTGCATTGGCTGGCTATGATGGGAATTGTAACTCAATATATTTGGAAGTCACCAGCTTGGGATGGTCAAGCCACAAGTCAAATAAAGTGTCTGTCAATAAGCACTGAACATTTATGGAGTTATGCTCAATTGGCATTTTGACCACACAGAATGGGGAATATGAAGAAGTCCCTACAGTGTCTGTTTTGCTACTTTTATTGAATTAGCTTGCTGATTTAAGCTTGTTTATATTTTGTAACATTAGCCTGGGTAAGGGAAGTTTCTAAGAAAGAATGTAAGGAAGGTAGGAAGAAGGCTGGAGTTGTTCATTTCAGATACAAAACCAGTTTTTCCTTTCAAACACACATTCACAAGAGGACCAAAAAATTAAAATAAAATTTAAAAAAATAAGTAAAAAGAAATGCAGTGTACATAACTGAAACCACTCTACACTGGATTTTCAATATGATCAGAAAATGACAGTGATTCAGTGAACCATTTTTGTTTTGAGAAAAAGTAAACAGAACAATGCCTGCCAACAGAGATGAAATATAATTTCATTAAAAGGGGGATGAGGAATTCTCTAATGCCACAAGCAACTCCTGTGGACAAGATGGCTCTCAATGGTACAGTGCAGCTATTCTCCTGTGCTGATGGAAGTACAAATGGAACTAAAAGCCTCAGGTTGTAGACTTTTGCTCAGGGAAAAATTCAAGTTACACTGCCATCAAGGATTGAAGGCAGATGCCTACTTGCATTTTCTCTTTCATGCTGAAAGAAAAACATATTACTGTTCCACAGCAAACAGAACTACTTTTCACTCATAGGACAGACAAAATAATGGCAAGGGAATCACATTTCTGAAAAACAGGCATGGCTGGCTTGAACATTTTTTCAAGAATGGCATGGCTGGCTTGAACATTTTTTCAAGAATGGCACCTCAGCTTTGACATGCCCTCTCCAAAAACCTCCAACTTTGACATGCCCTCTCCAAAATCCTCCAACTGAGTACTTTACCATTCACTTAACAGAAGACAAAATAAAGATTGCATTTACAATGACACTGCTGTAAAGCAGAACTAAGGAACTTTTGGCTTTCCAGATGTTTTTGGACTCCCATCAGACCCATCTAGCTAGGCCACATAGGAATAAAATTCCTTAGCTCCGTTGTTAAGATTCTAGCTCACTCTTTCAAGGAGGAAAGCTGGTTTTCTTTCTCCATGTGCTTTGGTGAGATCTGACCTTTTTAAACTTGGGATATTGCTGTGGATGATTGGTGGGAGTGGCCAGAAGCCTAATTCTGTTTAAGAGCTGGGGGAGGCGCGTGCCTAACGGCGCACACATTGTTTATGTTTATTTTTAAAAAATTGTTATATAGTCAAGGAGGGTTTGGAGTACACAGGAGAAGCTGGCCTAGGAACATTGTTAGAAGGGGGCCCTTTAATTTTCCACATTTTCTTTTCCCTTTTTCCTTAAGGGCGGAAAAATGAAATGGACACCAATAGGATGGGGGACACCTGGCTTAAGGAGACAACATGTGAAAGGGATCTAGGAGTCCAAGTAGACCACAAGTTGAACATGAGTCAACAGTGCGATGCGGCAGCTAACAAGGCCAATGCGATTTTAGGCTGCATCAATAGAAGTATAGTGTCTAGATCAAGGGAAGTAATAGTGCCACTCTATTCTTATTTGGTGAGGCCCCACCTGGAATATTGTGTGCAATTCTGGGCACCACAATTGCAAAAGGATGTTAAGAAACTGGAGCGTGTCCAAAGGAGGGCGACTAAAATGGTGAAGGGTGGAAACCATGTCCTATGAGGAACGCCTTAGGGAGCTGGAGATGTTTAGCCTGGAGAAGAGAAGGTTAAGAGGTGATATGATAGCCCTGTTTAAATATTTGAAGGGATGTCATATTGAGGAGGGAGCAAGCTTGTTTTCTGCTGCTCCAGAGACTAGGACCCGGAGCAATGGATGCAAACTGCAGGAAAAGAGATTCCACCTCAACATTAGGAGGAACTTCCTGACAATGAGGGCTATTTGACAGTGGAACACACTCCCTCGGAGTGTAGTGGAGTCTCCCTCCTTGGAGGTCTTCAAATGGAGGCTGGATGGCCATCTGTCGGGGATGCTTTGATTTGGATTTCCTGCATGGCAGAATGGGGTTGGACTGGATGGCCTTTGAGGTCTCTTCCAATCTATGATTCTAAGGCCACCCAACTGTTTTATTACTGAGATGATTGAGTGCAAGAATATGACTTCACTGTTAGATGTCATGATATGCCTATCTGGAGAAATTTTAAAAGTTTATGCAGCCATAATTTGGACATTCCAAAGAATGGGTGCTGTAACGGAACATTTTGCTATCATAGTTTTTGTGGGTTTTTCGGGCTATGTGGCCATGTTCTAGAAGAGTTTATTTCTGACATGCATTCTCTGAAGATGCCAGCATTCTCTGCATTCAGCATTCTCTGAAGATGCCAGCTACAGATGCTGGTGAAATGTCTGGAATAAACTCTTCTAGAACATGGCCACATAGCCCCCCCCCCAAAAAAAAAATCCCACAAAAAACTATGGATGCTAGCCGTGAAAGCCTTCAACTTCATATCATGCTATCGTCTTGCTATCAATAATAGCTTGTCCTATATCTGGCACAGTCAAAGCTGGCAAAGTTTAGTTAAGTGCAAGAAAGCAGTGGGGAAATATGGGAGAACAAAGGAAAAACAGTTGTTGTCATCGTCTACGTCAACATCATCATTATCATCCTTTATTGAAATTTAAAAAATCATAAGGCAAAGTAAAACCTAGTTCGAATGAGAGACAATCTCTGGCCTCAAATCGCAAGAGTAAAACTGATTTGAAGAATAACCTTAAAATGTTGCAATGGCCAAGTATATTCACAACCAAGCATAACTTTAGGTGTGCAGTTACTGTGTTCAAAATCTGCTTTTGGAAAATGTATGGTACAGATTCCACAAAGCAAATCACATCTCAAAGAAATGCTGGCTGTGGCAAATTAAAAGCTGCACAACTTTGATCAATGGTGTGCTAACCACATAACTAAAGCTCCTTGACTATTGGCTGACTAGTTTTCATTCCATAACACACATTCTGAAAGTACTGTCCAGGTTCCCATTGAGAGTAAGGTCAGAAAGGCAGTGGTGCTGATAAAAGAATAACTGAACAATATGTGATACGATTTATACTGATCTTCATAATCAAGGGCTGAAAATGGCCTTTATCACTGTGAACGTGAATAGGGTACAGAAATGTGTTCCAACCCTTTGCTATCTAGTTACAAGCACAATTGCTAATAATTCTGGACATTCTGAGTCTTAACAGCAGAATCCAAATGTGAAGTGCTCAACTTCATCTTTGATACAAATCAGGGGAGTGGATGTTGGGCAAGTCTAACATAATCAGCCTTACCAAATCTACTGCTGATATGATAAACTATGGTAAGAATACACTGTAATCTATCTTTGACTCTTTAGATATAGTACAAAGATCTAAATGTGTATGTAAAAAGGTAAAAGTCAACTCCATGCTTAGTTATACTTTGGTTAAAAGAAAACATTAGATAAATTCAGAATCTTCTCTGTACAATCATGAGCCATGTTTTAACAAACCGATACTGCTAAGTAGCATTCAACATATGATTGAGAAACAAGTGCAGACCTATGTAAAAAGAAATGGGCTGCTTCTGCCAATGTAAAAATAGATGCATGATGCACATCTGAGAGCACGCGTAGCAGTTACTGGCACCACACTACTGTCAACAGACATCAAAGCACACCCTCTATTGAAAGCAATGTGATAGGAACAAACTACATCCACACTCAGATGTATATCCAATGGCACACTTAAATGGAGATTTGATGTACTGCTTACAGTGGGAATATATTCTGATATGCCTTTGACTGCACCTCCCATTAAAAGCAATCTAAAGTAGAAAAGACCAGCAAACTTGAATGTGGTTCCAATTAGTACTCTCAAATCAAAGGGGCTTTCTGTCTTACAGTTTAAAGAACCTGCAAGGGGTGGTGGTGGTATCTAAGGAAAATTTCTTGCCATCTGCAGATGCCTCACTCTTACAGTTCAGAAGACTATCTGGGTGGGAAAGAATGCAATGCAGGGGAAAAGTGGACTGTTAGGAAGTTCATGTTGGGGTGCACATGCATCCCCCTCCACATGAACCTCTGACCTCCATGGCTGAAACAAAGTAAGTGGCAGAATGACTCTTTCCTTATAGCTTGTCAAAACCTCAGCTCAATTGATAGAGAAAATGAACCTTCCTGCTCTTTTGTTTGATTTGCTTTTAGCCAAGTTGGGTTGGAGAATCAGGCGTTTGGTCCTGTAGACATCATCCCAGCTCTCCTCTGCAGGACCCATTCTGTCCTCTTTCTGAGCCGTTTTTCAGTCCTCTGCATCCACACACTCAGCTCCCCATTTTACTAATAAGAGGAAGTGATTGTTTGGCTTTGTTTGAAGTGTGCCTTTAGAACATGTGTATGACAACAAGTCTGGCCTGTTTATCTCTGGTATCATTTCCAAGATCTGGGCTACACAGAACACACACTTCAGCCCAGCCACCACTCCCTTCAGCTAATGAAGCTCAGAAATAGTAGACACAGGAGATGGTTTTGTCTTACGCCATTTGACAGTGATGAGGCAATCTTGCAGCAGGGTAGGTTCCTTGGTCAACCTATCCGACAGCAATATGCAGAAGATGAATCATAGCAAAGTAATAAAATGTTTCTTCAATCTTGCCTTGAATGGTAAGAACTCAAAGACCAATTTATAAACATGGGCGCATACAGAGAAATATTAACAGCCATGGGGAGGTAGTGATGAAGAAATAAAAGTCTAAAGACTTGCATAATCTCTCAGGTCAAGTAAGCAGGGCAAGATGCAACAGAGATGCTTGCTTCCCCATGACTTCTGTCTTGCCTACTATGGGCCTAATAGGTTGATTCAGTCAATACAGTGGGCACTTGGTATCAGCTGGGTTTTGGTTCCAGGATCTCCCATGGATATCAAAAATATTGGATGCTCAAGTCCCATTATATACAATAGGCACCTTATATAAAATGGCAAAAATCAAGGTTTTGTCTTTTGGAATTTTTGGGTGCGTGTGTGTGAATATTTTTGAACCATAGTTGGTTGAATCCATGGACATGGAAGATTGACTCTGTTTGACCCTTCCTAAAGAAGGGTCATTTGACAGTAGTAGAGTGCACACTTGTACATGTAAGGGTATCAGAGTTAACCTCTGATATGGGCATTATACAGCATTCCAGATGCTGCTGGTCTGCAACTCCCAGGAGCCCTAGCCAGAATAGCAAATGATAAGGAGTGCTGTGAGCTGCAGTCTAACAATGGCCTGTTACAGACTGCCAAAATAAAGCTGCTTTGGGTCTGTTTGGAGGTATGCTGTTTAAATGATGCATGCATCCTAAGAATCCGGAAGCTGCACCAAAGCTGCACTCCAGTGCTTAGGAATGGAGTGTGGCTTTGGCATGACCTCCGGACTCTTAGGACCCATGCATCATTTAAATAGCATACCTCCAAAGAGACCCGAAGCAGCTTTATTTTGGCAGTCTGTAACAGGCCAATATGTAGAGGGCTACATGGGCCTCTGGGTTAAAAGGATCTCAGGTAGCAAGGCTTCTGGACAGTCATTCTCAATCAGAGGTGCCACATGGAAAAATGGTGTAAGACAGCTTCATATGCACTACAGAGAAATCACCGCCCATTATTGCAGGATAAAAGGCAGAGAAATGGAACAGCTCATGTATTTGTCCTGGTAGCTACCAGACTTTTCAAGTAAACTTCACAAATTAGTGAGTGTTGTCTGCACTAATCAATACATTCTGACAGTTCTAGACAACTGGAGTTCCTTATCACTTTCACCACAAAGAACAGTAGTGGCAACAAATAATAAACAACCAGACAGACACAGCAACCTGTAGGGAGTGGGGAAAAAAACAGTAAGACTCCCCTCTGCAAAAATTGCTGGAAGCACAAAGTGAATTCCTATACTGTGACAGGACATCAGTATTTGCAGGGATGCCATGCCAGTTGCAAATAAGAGAGTTATGCAGACACAATCTGAATCATCATATGTAGACACTTCAGATTATTTGCTTTACTTGTGTAGGAAAGTGGCAAGAAATGTAACTGACCCTTACTAAGATTGATTTAGATATAATGGGGACCCAACATTTTACATTATGAGAATAAACTAGGGAAGGGTAGTAGGTGGGTGGAACAGTACATACCTGCATATGGAAGGTCCTAGGTTCAATTCCTGGCACCTCCCATCTAAAATACTGGAGACCAGCTGCCAATCAGTGTAGACACTACTGAGCTAAGTGGATCATTTGTTTGATTCGGCATAAGGCAGACTGCTACGTTTGAAATGGATGGTGAGTCTTGGACTCATACATCTCTGTCTTACACCACCTTTGCATACTTCCAACCTTCCATTTCTTTTTTTCTTTTTATTAAACACATTTTCTATATATAAGAACAACATATAAGGGACACAAAGGAAGAAGCAATGTACAGGGAACAGAGAAAAAACACGTAATACTTCCTACTTCGCAACTAATGGTTATAAACACTAGGTAACTTGCATCCATTACAATAACTAATTAATTCTACTTCTACATATTAAATGTAAGCTAATCCATTACAACAATTGAAAATAATTAAACAAATGTTCACTAAAATTTCCATGTTATTTCTCTTAATTCTAATAATAATCTGTGCCAGTATTCCTTTCAACCTTCACTTTCGATTGCACTTGGGAAATGATTTATTTAAACTAAAGTTAATCAGGAAAAGCCCAGCTCAAATTAGAGTTTTGGATTCTTAATTATTCTCATACAATCTAAGAGAACAACAGTTCTACCAGCCCAGAAGTAACACAAAACTGTGGTCAGTTTAACAGCTTTCAATCCCCTCCTCTGGCATGCAAAAGAGAATGAGAGGTCTAAGACTGTGACTTGCCAAAATTCATTCCTACAGCTGAAAATCATGCTTTGCCCATTACAGTATGTCTTAGTTGAGCCCAACTCTTAGGACTGACACACCTTCTCTAGCTGAGTATTCCCAGTGGGATTTATAACTGAATATCCAAGAGGTAGCCATGTTACACTGTTGCAGCAAAAACAACACAGAGTCTTGTGATATCTTAAAGACTATCAAATTAAATTTGGCACAGATTTTCTAAGTAGCTGCAGTCAATAAAGTCTAATGCTAAATAAAACTAATTAGCCTTGGAAGTGTCAGAAGATCCTTTGCTGATTTTAGTTATTTAATGTTAAATCTTTGCAAGCTATGGAAATAATTGGATATGAAATTAACAAATTTTCCTTTTTAAAGAGACAGGACACTCAGAAAGTAAAATATTGGTCCAGGTTCCTTGTGCAGAACACAAATGGATCCATTTCTCAATTAAAAACAAGCCCAGCAACTAAGAAGTTGCCTTCTTCCCAAAATGCAATCATACCTACTGAATCAGTAGGAGTGACTATGGGAATCCCTCAATATACAGATAGTGACAACTTTTAAAAGCACATACACACACGTACTCAAGCCCACACAGAATCTGCTCAAAGCATTGAGATCACAGATTATGCTTCTCTACAGGTTGCTTGCTTGGCAGTGTTTTGAACCACAATAATACCCTTCATTAAGAGATAAAAAATAAATTATGGGATCTTTTTTTCCCTTCCCAACAAGCACTGCCACCCTAGAATGAAGGAGTGTGTGAGAAAAGCCTTGCAGCCTTGCTGGAATGAGTCTTCAAGTAACCACAACAACGTAAAGTGAAAAAGGTACCACATACACCACTCCCATCCCAAAAGATGTGAGAATGGCAGAAGACTTGGGTGAGCAGCTGGTCATGTTCCAGGTGTCCGTTCCACTCACTTCTCCTGTTCCAGAAATCATGAAGTTTGGAAAACAGGCTTTGGAACATGTGCCATACAAGTTCTAATCCTGCAATGCAAGTCAACCCTTTCTTGTATGAAAGTTTACAGCAATGGTGGGTGACTTGTGGCCCTCCAGATGTTGCTTCAGTCCAACTCCTGCCAGTTCTAGTCAGCATACTCATGAGGGATGATGGGAGATGCAGTCTGACAACATTTGGACTGCACCCACTCCAACACTCTTGTTGTTGTTAGCTGCCCTCAAGTCGACCTCGACTAATGGCGACTCTGTAGACGAGACATCTCCAACCCCCCTATCATCCATTGCTTAGTCTCCCATAATATAAAGTGAAACTGTTAGAATGAATAGACAATATTTGAAACTTATGTGTTTAGAAGGATTTCCAATTTTCAACTTTATGGATGAAGATCATTTCCATCCCCAAAAAAGAGAAGAGGGACCCTGCCACACATGGGAGCTCAAATGGGTTCATCAAAATTATTTGGTTAAGATATACTTTTAAACACTGTCTGGATAAACTTGTGAGATGCTATGCTATGCTATGGTATGCTATGCTGTCACAGCATATCATAGATTAATATGCAATCAGAAGTTATGTCCATCTGCCGAGTTACTTTTGGGGCTACAACTCACAGAATCCACCATCCAGGCCATGCTGAATGAACGATTTTGGTAATTCTAGTTAAAAAAAAACCAAAAACACAACTCTTTCATTCTCTACAAAGGGGGGAAAACAGGATGCCCTCCACCTGCCCATTCTCCATGACACTAATGGACTGGCTTCAAAACCACTGAATTACCCACTACAGCACAGCAAATGTGAGTCCCGTCTTCTCCCTCGTAAAGTAGGTGAGGATTGTTGTTGTGTGCCTTCAAGTCGTTTCTAACTTGGGGCAACATTAAGGCCATCATGGGTTTTCCTTGGCAAGGTTTGTTCAGAGGAGGCTTGCCATTGCCATCCTCTGAGGCTGAGAGAGTGTGACTTGCCCACAGTCACCCAGTGGGTTTCCTTGGTCGAGCTGGGATTTGAACCCTGGTCTTCAGAGTCATAGTCCAACACGTAAACCACTATATCAGGCTGGCTATAGCTGGATAGTTGTGTTGGGAGCTCTCATTCAATTCAACTGAATGAAGGTCTCCAAACCACATATTCCCAGGGAAGGCAAAGCCTGAATTTTGCAAGGGCAGAGCAAGTTCTACCAGTCATCATAGTGCCACAGGTAGGTAAGTAGATTGCTTGGACTGTAATTGGCTCACACTGACACAAGCTGTAACATGCTGCATCTGAAGCACAGCAAGACTCAGAGATGTGAAATGATTTGCTATCTTTAGAAGAAATTCATTTGATTTCAATCTAATCCTTCCAGGCAAAAGCATCATGACTGATTAAAATACATGGGGATGGGGAAGGGAATGACACTTCACAGACACTAAAGAGGAAGCAGCTTTTTAAAAAGTCAGACTCACTTCCCATGTCTATGGAGTTAAGTGCAAAGCACTGCTGACCAAGGTGGACGTAATACGCTTCTCAGCATTTAAAAATATACAAGATCTGTTACCAAAAAAAAATCTAATTTCTGTTGACTGGATTGCAAATCACCTCCTCTCAACCAACAGTATATATACCCCACTCTCTACCATGCCACTATTCTCTGAAGATGCCAGCCACAGCTGCTGGCGAAATGTCAGGAATAAAACTATGGCCTCATAGCCCCAAAAGCCCACAAAAAACTAATGTTTACAACCATTCCCACACCTCAGCTATATCTCATTTTAGTTAATTGATGTATGAGTTGACAGTCAACAGCTACAGAAATTTCAGTGACTGCAGAAGTGTGCATTTGCTTTTGTCTTATTATTGAGCTTATCTGATTCTGGGGATAAAGTGCCAAACCACTCTGTTTTTATATATCTCTTTGTTCTGTACTTTCACATGACACCTCACCCAGCAATCTACAACCACAGACTATATCCTATAAGATTACCCAAAACTGGCTTTAATTTAGTATAGTGCTACATATATAGCACTCAGCCATGCACTCATATAAGCTAGTTGTTCTTGAATTTTGTACCAATGAGGCTCAATGACATGTCTTTCAACAGAATCAGTTTACAAAAGAAATGTGCATTTGTCACTTAATTCTAGGAAAGAGGAAAATTAAGGCCCATTATAGACGGGCTTAAAAGTACACACAGAGCGCGTACTAGGGTTAAGGCGGGGCGGTGCTTCCGCACCGCCCTAACCCTAGTGCGCGCTGTGCGTGCACAAAATGGCGGCGGCCATTCCACACGTCCGCCGCCATCAATACGTGACGACCGCGCCGCCTCCAAACAAGGCGGCACGGTTGTGACATATTGGGGGCATGGCAGGGCGCCTAGGGCACTCTTTCCGTGACCCCGGAAGGAGCTCCGTTTCGGAGCTTCTTCCTGGTTTGGTCCGCTGGGTGCAGCCTTCAGACAGCTGCGCCCAGCGGACCAAAGGAGAAAGGGGCCCCTTTCTCCTTCTCCCCGCCGCGGCGGGGTATCCTTGGGGCTTGAAGCCCCAAAGACACCCCTTTCCAGGCTGCGGGAAAGGGGCCTTTTGCCGCTTCCCCGCAGCCCGGAAAGCAGCGGATTGGGGCTTCAGCAGCTGCCGCTCTGGCCGCTGAGGCCCCGATCCAGCGGGGAAAGGTGCGCCTACAGGCCGCCCCAAGGGGCGGCCTGTAACGCACCTAAGTCCTGATTTTGTGGTGCTTCTCCAACCTCCATTCCTCTTTCACCCTTCATTAGATTGAGAGATTTTAATTCCCACATGGAAATCAGGATGCTTCTCTAAATGCATTTTTGTAAGGTATATATTTATTCACAAATTCTCTCAAATGTAAGAATTTTTGTGTATGTTTCCTCTATTTATTAAAGCATGTTTATTATTTTTTAACTTCTGGATGTTTAGCCAATCAATTTTTAAAATATATATATACCTGGTTCTATGTGCATTTTATACCTCCCAAATGCAGTGAAAGTTTTGCAAATGTGTGAATTTCTGATGCAAGGAAAGCTTCAGTGACTTTTGGGCAGTGTAAAATGGCAAATTTCAGCAAGAACCTCTTCCATCTTTACTTACTTCATGCAGTACTCAATAATTCTGTTGCACAGGCACTGGACCTTTTAAGAACTTGACCAGCAGTTTATTTATATGGGAAAATACAATTGGTATTTCAACTGAAAAAAGAACTTCTGAGAATCCTGTGCAAAGGATAAAACGAGTTTTGTGCATGCTTCGATAAAGCAAAAAGGCTCTGAGAGAAGGAAGTAACTGTTTGGGTGCGCCAATAATTATCAATACAAAGAAATAAATGCCTAAAGCTGATTTTTGTGGATATTGTCCTTCCATATTTCAGTCACTAGATGACATTAATCTTAGTCATAAACCTAGATAAGGTTCCTATCCAGATATCCTGTAAGCCTTAGGCCCCAGTCTCACTAGCCCATTTGCTCTGGATAGAACTGGGCAGATCCGGCTGCCCCCATACTGAATCTGCTCAGAAAGAAGTTCGTACTACCCTTTACCTTGATCAATGCAATTTGCCCCTCTGGAGTTCACATTTGCAGTACCACTTTAAAATGGAGCCTTCTTTATTGTCAATCAAATTCATGTCCACTTTTGTCAAAGATGACATATCCTAGAGCCATTGGCCAACCGAATGGGTGCTTCCCCCCCACTTTTTTTTAAAAAAAACCTGGCGTCAATGTGCGCATATTCTGTCAACTTGTCAAATTTAAAAATCTCCTGGTGTGTGTGAGTGTTATGTGTATTTGGGTCATTACAGATTACGGCAACCCTAAAACGACCCCATCCTGGGGTTTTCTTGGCAAGATTCGTTCCGAAGAGATTTGCCATTGCCTTTCCCCTGAGGCTGAGAGAGTGTGACTCCCCCAAAGTCATGGGTTTCCACAGCCTTCCCTCTGAATGCCAGCCTCTAGCTTCCCCTTCATTTCCAGCCCAGCACTGAACATCTTCCCATCCCTTCAAGCCCAATGCCACCTCCGAGGCCCTTGCCTCCCCCCGCCATCCTCTTCCCTTCCAGCCCAAAAGCATTAACATAATCTGTCGCAATAATAATAATAATAATAATAATAATAATAATAATAATAATACTTCACCTCAGAATGCCATATCTGCATCCTCCTTCTTTGCTTTCCCTCCGGTTGCCACCCCAGAATGCCTTACATACACATACACATATGCAGCAAAAGCATTCACACATTGTATCAATTTGCCAAATTTAAGAGGAAACACAAGCATTTGTATATTCTGTCACACACACACACAAAAATAATTTTAAAAAATGCCACTTACAAAGTGACGTGACGTGGCGTCAGCAAGCAAATGAAAGGGAAATGTAGCACAAGCAAACACATTTTATCAATATGTATCAACCTGCAGAACATGCATTCGCATAATCTGTCAAAAATAAAATTACAAAACACAGAGAGAGAGAGAGAGAGAGAGAGAAAGCTGCCTGCGAGAGGGGAGGCATGTTCTGTACTCTGCCCTCCCTCTGATCTAAATCCTTCCCCTGAACTTGACCCGATCATGACCAGGGCCAAGTTCACATTTTCCGGCAGCAGGGAAGAAACGGGTTTTCCAAAAAGATATGAGAAATAATCCACTTTCAGAAAAACCACTCTAAGGGGGATTTACCCTGGATCGGGTGTGAAAGACCCTAATTCTGACATGTTTAAACCGGTGCCAATGGGAACTTTCGACTTTTAATCCGGGTTACAATTCAGTACAAAAGGTAGTCTGAATGGCTCCTTACAACACATGGCACAAGAAGTCAAATTTTCAACTGAAAGTCCCAACAAGATAAAGAAAATGGCACAGCGTCTTTACACAACCTGCATTCAACTTTAATGATTCCTGTAGCTAAGAGGTTACAGACATATTACACTTGGTGGAATTCAATGACAAAACTACAAGTAAGAGTGAGGAGATTATACTACCCTTGCTGTAGAAAAATTCACGGCAGGCTCTGGCTATAACATATGGGGGGGGGGATGAACTACTGAGATCACACACTGTAAGAGAGAAAAACGTGGAATTCTTAACAGAAATGGATGAACCTTCAATTCCCAAATGCATATGTAGCACCTAAAATCCCAACTTCATGCTCTGAGATACTGATTTGTACCACTGACAGCAGATGATTAGTCACTGACATGGAATAATTCAGAAATATTTGTAATTTAGGGATGAGTGACTGAATACCTGCTCTATTAAGATGTTTCAAGAACACTATTTTATTGTTTCTTTAAACGAAAGAGAAAAGACAGGAGCATAATATCACTGTAAAGTTTCATCATTATGTGGCATTTTATTTAGTTGTATATCTGGAAGGATTCAGGAGTTTTCTGATGCTATTCTTGACTGAGACATGAAAAATTTCCCTAATTTCTTGACAGGCACATCCTCTGAAAATTTCATGAGCCTACCATGCATCTGTTAACAGACACTGGCTGCTCCATGGGTGATCTATTTGATTACCCCCCCTCCGAACTTCAAAATATCTACTATCTGTTGATGCCATCAGTTCTGTTTCTAAAATTCAAGCTATATATTTGAAAATGCAGCAGACCACTCCATGGCTGCTTATCTGTGAAAGGCTTTGGATAAATCTCAACGCAGCCTTCAGTTGAAAAGGTCTTTCTAAAAAGTGGGTAAGATAAGTCCAACTTTCTGTGAGGGGGGGGGGGAGATCCCAGGGAAACAAAATGGAACATACCAACTTATTGGCCATCAACGCAATTCATACCAACATCTGGTTTTTAAAACTATTACAGTTCAAAAGATGAATGAACAGGCTCACAGAACTGTGGCATTGCATGGGAAGATGCAGAAGAGGCCCAGATCACAAAAAGAAACATGCACAAACAATGAAAAGGAAACGAGGCTGAACTTGGCCATCACCTCTCTCCTGCAACTGCCCAGGTTTCCATACGAGGGCCAGCCACATATGTAAAGAACCATTTCCCAAACAATGTAAAAAAGGCACTCTGTTATAAAGTGATCTTAAAAAATAAAAATGAAATGAAAGTAAGTTTTGATGCAAAGCAAGAGCAGCTCCATAAACATGTTCTGGTGCTTTTTCCAAACCAAACATACCTACCCATGTGCTTGTATTTAGGGATCTTGGCTCAACCAAGTTTCCTAGACATGTTAATGTATTTAAAGATGCATGCTGGTTTGTTACCCACCCTGTGTTTGTAATGCAGATGCAGATGCAGCAAGCATGCTTTGTAGTATTCTAATTATCCCTTAGCTTTATAATACTAAAAGGTGAAGGAAATGTAATTTTATTTAGGGAGACAGTCAGCGGAGTTCCTTTCTGTGCCACCAAATTGTGTAATGGAGATATCCCCACAAGCCTTCATCTTCAGCTCTATGCCCTTGGCATGATGTGTTTTTGTTTTGCTCCTGCTGGTTTATGCCTGGAACCCAGCTCAAGCAGGTACATGTTTAAACCTGCCTGAAGTCCTCTCCTTTTTAAAATTAAGATTCACACATCACACATGCACCTCCAACGCTCTTGTGCAAGAGAGAGCAGAATCAAAGTATCTTGCATCCAGTAATTGGAGGGCTTGCTCTCCCCCCATGACTCAAACCTCTTTATGGATTCATTCTGGGAGTCACGGCTTGAGTGTGGCCCAACAGCAAAACAAAAATAATTTTGCTTCAGCTCCCCACCTAATACAACCTAGAGGAATAATTGGTGTGGTGCTTCTGTAATTAAAAAGAGGGAAGAGGACATTTCTCATGTTTAAATACGGGGGTGCCTTTAGGAGAAAACTGGGGGGTGATTGCTTAACCCTTTTGAAAATGACATGTTTATCAACAAAAGCATAATTTATTGCCACATCTGCTTGAAAAAGAGACAGCCTAGTCATCCTACTCACAAGACCAAATGCATGGATTTATACCGAACAGGCCTTTCTCTGCCTGAGGAAATTTCTAACTGTGTCAGTCTTAAGACAAAACACAGAGGCCCCAATCCGGAGGCAGGCTATTATGTTAACATGCTGTTGAACAACAACGATGGGGGTGTTGGTTGCAACAGGATTTAAATATGAATAACTTTCCCTAGATTGGGTTATAACACAGTTTGTGATTCTTCAAGCTGAAACCTGCAAGGTGATTTTTGTTATTACCTATTCAACACACATGAAGCACTGCAGTTACACAAGCAAAGAACAGAGAGATTTTTCTCATGATGGAGGATATGATCTACTACTACTACGACGACGACGACTACTACTACATTTTCATCTTGCCCTTCCTCCAAGGAGCTGAGAGCAGTAATAATCTAAATTCAGCAATAAAGGATAACACAGAGGGAGAGGAGAGGGGAAAGAACAATAAGCAGTTGATCAATATTAGAAAATATGGTTAAAACTTAGCTGCTGTTGGGAAGGAGGAGAGAAGCATTAAGCCTAAAGCCATGTAAAAAAATATGAATTTTGAGACAGGATTTGTTATGTGTTTGTGTGTTGTTGTTGCTATTGTGTACTATCAAGTCAGCTTCTATTTATTTCAACCTTATGAATGAGATGCTTCCATGATACCTTGTTACTAGTGTATGAGAGAGATGGAAGCATATCCAGTTTCAGAGGGCATTATGCACACTTTCTTTTCCTCTGCACAGAAATTTGCACATATTTTGATACATACTTCTGATTTACATACATACTCTTTCAGAATTTTTTTTAAAAAAAAAACACTTCTCCAATCAACTAAAGAGTGTACATATATATTCGGTTATACACTTTTCTGAATGGATAATTCAGAAGGGGGGGAGAGAGGGAGAATCTGACACTGCTAGCATTCTCCAGCTGATGGGAAAGCTCCAGATAATGGGTTCTTGTTTTGGAGTTGGTTAAATTTGTGAATAATCTCAGCTAATGATTTACATGAGATACTATACTCAGAACCAAAGGCAAAGAGCAGTTATCTGGCCTCACTGAGATAAACATTACTTATGGCTGTGCTTAAACCATCTGATGTTGAGGACCACCAATTCTCCACTACTAATGTGCCAAGGATTGGTACCATAATTATGCTCATTGGCTACAATAGTTTATTTCCTTCCTGGAAACTCTCCAGTGACAATGGAAACACTCAATGTCTCCCTGCTTCCCCAGAAAATAGGGCATTTCCTAATTTATTGTTGTTGCATGCTTTCAAATCGTTTCTGACTTGCGGCATCTCCTATCATGAGATTTTCTTGACAAGAGTTGTTCAGATATATCTATCCAAACTGGGCTGCTATTCCCACTGTCTACAGGGAACAACCCTTTCTGTTCTGAGCAATGGGTGCCCCTTACACAATAGCACTGACTTATTTCAAGGAATTAAACAAGCTATCATTTGTACATAAACCCCAGGATGTTTTAAGGTTGGACTGAAGGCCACTATCCCTCTCTCCAGAGGTGGAGGATGTATTAGAATGGTTTGCCCACGAAGGCTGATGGAACCCATCAGGTTCCAAGAAGCCCTAGGGGGATTTATAGTTGGCAGTGCCGGTGATTCTGTCAAAGCCCTGGTTAATATGTGGAACAACAACCTTACCAGAGCTATTGACACGATCGCTCCCAAGCGTCCTTTCCAAGCCGTTAAAAACTGTAACCCTTGGTATACTGAAGACCTTAGACAAATGAAGTGGGTTGGACAATGACTAGAGCTCTGTTGGCAGAAATCTCAACTCATATCCAACAAGATACTTCACTGGACCTTTCTTAGGTCCTAGCAAGTGGCGATAGATGCAGCTAAGAAATCTTTCTACTCTGAATTTATCGCATCTATGAAATCTCATCCAGCTGAGCTGTTCAGGGTAGTGAAGAATTTAACTCAACTACCTCCTACCCAGAACCCCTTATTAGATTCTTCTAAAGCCTGCTGTGACACTTTCAATGACTATTTCACAGATAAAATCTCTTGGATAAGAGCCGATCTGGACAGAAGCAATTAGAGAGGCATCCGGTGCCTCTGCCATTACTGTTAGACTAGATCAATTTGAGTTGGTAAGTACTGAGGACGTGGACGAGCTCCTTAGTTGTATGAAAAAAATGACTTGCCCTCTCGACCCTTGTCCAACTTGACTGACCATCCAGGGGGTGATATGATCAAGCTGATGCTGACAAACATAATTATTGCATCTTTCAGGGAGGGCACCCTGCCTCCTTGTCTTAAGGAGGTAGTGGTTAGACCACTCCCAAAAAGCCCTCCCTGGACCCCTTGGACAGAAATAATTATAGGCCAGTATTGTTTTTGCCTTTTTTGAGGAAGGTGATCGAGAGGGCAGTCGCTAATCAACTACAAGCTGTCTTGGAAGAAACTGATGTTCTGGATCCATTTCAAATCAGATTCAGAGTGGGATACAGAATGGAGACAGCCATGGTCGCCTTAGTCAATGATCTCCGCCTGGGCATCAACAAGGGAAGTGTGACCTTGTTGGTGCTCTTGGACTTTCAGCAGCCTTTGATACCATTGACCATTGTATCTTTCTGGAATGCCCGAGAGAGTTGGGTATCGGTGGCAGTGCATTGCAGTGGTTCTGGTCCTACATCTCAGGCAGATTCCAGATAGTGTCGCTTGGGGACAGTTGTTCAGCCAAGAGGGAGCTTAAATCGGGCATCCCTGAAGGTGTGATTCTGTCCCAAATTTAACATTTACATGAAGCCGCTGGGCAAGATCATCGGCAGACATGGGGCAGGGTATCAGTACGCTGATGACACCCAAATATACTTCTCTATGTCTCGGACTGATGCAGTGACTAAGGATGGCATCTCTCCTCTGAACGCCTGTCTTGGGGTGGTAATGGACTGGATGAGGAAAAAACAACTCAAGCTGAATCTAGGTAAGATGGAGGTACTTGCTATAGGAACCCCGAACCCAGGAATGGAGTTATGTCCACCAGTTCTGGATGGGGTCACACTTCCCTGAAGGACTCTGTCTGCAGTTTGGGGTGCTCCTTGACTCGTTGATCCAGCTGACAGCTCAAGTGGATGCGACAGTCAAGAGCATCTGTTATCAGCTTTGGCTGATATGCCAACTGTGCCCCTTCTTGGAGCAGAGGGACCTTGAAACAGTAGTACACGCACTGGTACCCTCTTGATTGGACTTCTGTAACATGCTCTGCTTGGGGCTATCATTGTGCCAAGTTCGGAAACTTCAGTTGGTACAAAACATGGCAGCCAGACTGATTATGGGTACTTCTAGAATTGATCATATAACACCAGTCTTGAAGTCCCTTCATTGGCTCCCAATTAGTTTCCGGGCTAGGTACAAGGTGTTGGTGATTACAGTGCGCCCGCGTTATACGTGGGTTTGAACATATGCTCAAAGCTGCACAGGAGCGTGTAGGGCGCAAGGGGCGGTGCATCCCATTCGTGTGATGAACCTTGCCTGTGATTCCAGTCCGGTGGTTGATGGATGAAGATGTCGGCTATCTCTCCAACATAGGAACAGAGCGAAGCTCCAAACACAAGCTTTCGGCTTGCTTGGAAGAATGCCTGGAGAAACAGCTGCTAGATCAAAGAATCACTCTCCAGCAGTTCACTGCTAAGAGGGCTTTATTGCTTTGTTTCAGATAACACAAGCTAATCACCACTATACAAAATCTCTTACCAACCAACACACCACACTATCTCAAACTCCCACAATCCGACAGCACAGTATTTTTGCTTATACTGTATACAGAATTACCATGAGGCGACCACTAAGCCCAGCCTCTTTCTATACAAGTTGCTCTGCACCACAGACACCAATCCCTCTTGAGACTGAAGACACAGCATATTTACATTCAGTCCTGCTCAGTTGACCTTGAGCATCCGGCTGCTGCTCTGGACTCCAGCTGTAGCCAATTTAGGCTTCTGCAACCATTTGCCACATCTGAACATTTTCACCTTCAATACATTAACACTCCTATGGTGTACGCCCTGTGCGCAGCCGCCACACCGCTGCGGACACGAGCCCCATTTGTTTGAATGGGGCTTGAGCATCCGCATTTTTTCTCTTAGGCGGGGGGAGGGTCCCGGAATGGATCCTCCCCATAAGAGAAGGGCGGACTGTACCTTTAAAGCCCTACATGGCTTTGGTCCAGAATACTTGAGGGAATGCCTTTTTCCGTATTGTCCGTCCCACACATTAAGGTCCTCTGGGAAGAATCTATTACAGCCTAAAAAAATCTAGGCTAACATCAGTTTCCCAGAGGGCCTTCTCTACTGCTGTTCCAAAATTATGGAACAACCTGCTGGAGGAGATCCGCCACATTTCTATTCTTCTTCTTCTTCTTCTTTATTTATATAGCGCTGTAGATTTGCACAGCGCTGTACATAAAAACAACAAATATAAAAGAGTAAACCTGCCTATGGCATACAATCTAAGAAATGATAGGATAATACAAATAAAACACATAGCAATACAGGAAATAATTCAATAAAACAGGCAACAAAAAGAACATCAGATAGCAAGTGACAATCACGCAATGTCTGGGAATGCTTCTCTGAACAGAATGGTCTTCAACTCCGTTTTGAAGCTGGTTAAAGAAGTGATGGCCCTTGCTCGCGAGGAAAGAATAATAATAATAATAATTTGTTTTATTTATATACCGCTATTCCAAAGATCATAGTGGTGAACAGCAAGTAAGCTAATTAGCAAGTAAGCTAATTTGCCCCCAACAGTCTGGGTACTCATTTTAGCGACCTCGGAAGGATGCAAGCCTGAGTCGAGCTTGGGCCCTTTTGCTGGTCTTGAACTCACAACCTTGTGATTTTGAGTGAATGGCTGCAGTAGAGGCATTTAACCACTGCGAAGGTTCCAGGAGTGAGGGGCAACAAGTGAAAAGGGGTGAATCCTAGATTCTGACAGCTTTTAAGAAAGCACTCAAGACAGATCTCTTCCTGCATGCCTTTCCAACTTAGTTACCCCTCCCCAGATACAGAGATATAGATCTGGATACGAACCTGACATGAACATGATCACACTTATGAAAAATGCCTCCTCATTTGCTTATTTTCCTCCAAATTCTAGTTGATTGTTTTTAATGCTTTTATACTATGACTGTTTAATCCTGTTTTAGCAGTGGGAATGGGGGGTGGGTATAGGGATTGATTTCTTCTTGGATTTTATTGTAACGACGTATTTTACTGTTGTAACCCGCCCAGATTCTCTGTGATAGGGCGGGCTAGAAATATATTATTATTATTATTATTATTATTATTATTATTATTATTAATTTCTAAAGGGCCCTGAAGACAGGTAGAATAATTTTAGGCATCATGTGGACAGAACTGTTTTTTATGTCATGTTTATTGGAATTTCCAATGTGCCAAAGAGTTAGGAGATATTTTTTTAAAAATACTCCCTTGCTTGGCATCTCCAAAGCAGAACAGACAGTCCCATTTTGCACTTGAAAACCCAGACAAAAAGATCAACTAGAGAAAAGGGATTTGAGTGCTCTGGTTTATTCTATTCATGTCACTCGGTAATTTTAGGAAAGGGGAAAAAACATCCAAGTGAGGAAAGATGTTGAGGCGGCCCACATTTCTAACATGACACTGTCTCAACGCACTGACAATTACTCAATGCACTGTTTTATTTGCTATGTATAAATAAAGGAGAATGAAGAAGTTAAGCCCAACCAACCCCAGAGTCTCTGGACAGAATAATATGTATTAAAGTAACTACAAAGCCATCAGCATTTAATTAATTAAATCCAGAAAAAAAAAATCTAAATTCTGGAACCTATCCATCTATCAACTTAGGGCTCCTTCTCCCCCAGAGGAGGAAAGACCAGTCTAAACAAAAAATCCATCAATATTTCTCTAAACCTGTCTATTCTCTTTGCTGAATGCAGAGAAAAGGTTGAAAATGGGCACACTAACATTTCAGAGCTGTTGTCCCACTGTTAACACTTAGCCATTCATTGCTGAGTGAGCCTTTGTGTTACAACTGGGCGAACATTCGGAGTACGAACAGCAGAAGACGCTCACAGCCAGGCCTGCATTGTCTTTCTTGCGTCCCAGCTGTGTCTTAAACCTTCTCCATTTTTGTCTCCCAAGTATCACTTGTTCCCTGTCTCCCTTTCTCATTCCACAGTCAAGTTCTCCTCCAGAGCTTTCTGCTGAATGGGCAGTGTCTCACAAGGTAACCAACACCGCCCACAGCTGCATCCCACAATAGCTCCCTCCTGCTTGCATTACAGCTTGTGGAAGACTTGGTCACGGTGCCCTAACTATGGCAAACACTGGTCCGATTCATAAAAACCGTGCAGGAGGAGGGGCTTTCCAGCAGGATCCCTTTACCTGTTTCCCCACCACAAAACAGGGAACTAAATGGAATGGGTCGTGGGCAGCTTTGGCCTGTAATGCAATCTCACTGTCTGACAAGTCAATAAAGAGACAACCCTTCCCTCCTGAGCCACACATAGAGAGCCAAGGTTAGAGGCAAACACAGTTTGGATAGGCCTACACAGGGAGCTTAATGAGCCCCATTATTTGGCTATTGTGGGCAAACACTATGAAGCCAGTAATCTAAATTACCAAAGTCTGAATAACTTGTCGCTAAATGGCACACTGAGTTCAAAAGAACCCTTACAATGATCCCCTTATTTTGCCTTGCAGAGGAGAAGTATTGTCCCACCAAAAGCCTAGAGGTAAGAAGCCACTGAGAAATTCTGGCTATTTTGAACATTTTAAGCACCAATGATATAAATAAAAACCATAACCTTCTGCAATGTCTAAATACAACACATGGATGCATTTAATAAACAAAGCATTTTTATTTTAAGCTCCTCTATAAGCCATGATGTTAGACAATGATGCATAATGATTTTTAAAAAGAGGCAATGCATGAGGAAGCTCCAGATTGATTTGTCCAGTAATTTCCCTCATGATTCCCTCATGATTTTTCAATTGCCCAGCTTTGAAAATTCTGGTGTCAAGGCTCCTTCAGGCCTCTTCACACTTAGGTAGTGTTACTTTGGTACCTGCTATTTTGGTAAACTCATAAAGTGAATCAGAGAGAGAGAGAGAGAGAGAGAATCGCCTTACTCCTGGGGGAAAAAGCTGAGAAGCAGCAGCAGTTAGCCCTAGGTCCCTAGTCCACATTTTCTGTGCATTTGTTATTTATAGGAGTAGAATTCAGCGATGTAGCTATGTCAGTCTGGAATATCAGTATGCAAAGGGATCTTTTAGCACCTTTGAGACTAACAGTGTAGAAGAAGCTGTAGCATACAACATACAAGACGTTGTAGAATACCTGGTTAATCTAAATGAATATAAGTCTCCAGGACCTGATGAACTACATCCAAGAGTATTAAAAGAGCTTGCTAATGTAATATCGGAGCCATTGGCAATAATCTTTCAGAACTCCTGGAGAACGGGAGAAGTCCCAGCAGACTGGAGGAGGGCAAACGTTGTCCCCATCTTCAAAAAGGGAAAAAAAGAGGATCCAAACAATTATCGTCTATGCCAGGAAAGATTCTAAACAGATCATTAAACAGAGAGTCTGTGATCATCTAGAAGGCAATTCCATAATCACAAATAGTCAATATGGGTTTCAGAGAAACAAATCATGGCAGACAAATCTGATCTCTTTTTTTGATAAAATTACCAGCTTGGTAGATGAAGGGAATGCTGTGGATATAGTATATCTTGTTTTCAGTAAGGCCTTTGACAAGGTTTTCCATGACATTCTTGCAACAAGCTTGTAAAATGTAGGCTAGACAAGGTAACTGTTACATGGATTTGGCCGAACCCAAAGGGTGCTCAACAATGGCACCTTTTCATGCTGGAGAGAAGTGACGAGTGGGGCCCCACAGGGCTCTGTCCTGGGCCCAGTGTTATTCAACATCTTTATCAATGACTTGGATGACAAAATTAGGGGCATACTTATCAAATTTGCAGATGACACCAAATTAGGAGGTGTAGCTAACACACCAGAGGACAGGATTAAAATTCAAAATGACCTGAATAGACTAGAAAGCTGGGCCAAAGCTAACAAAATGAACTTCAACAGGGAGAAATGTAAAGTACTACACTTAGGGCAGAAAAATGAAATGCTCAGATATAGGATGGGGGACACCTGGATGAACGAGACTACGTGTGAAAGGGATCTAGGAGTCCAAGTAGACCACAAGTTGAACATGAGTTGACAGTGTGATGCGGCAGCTAAAAAGGCCAATGCAATTTTAGGCTGCATCAATAATTAATTAATAATAATAATTTGTTTTATTTATATACCACTATTCCAAAGATCATAGCGGTGAACAGCAAGTAAGCTAAGTTGCCCTCAACAGTCTGGGTACTCATTTTAGCCACCTCGGAAGGATGCAAGCCTGAGTCGAGCTTGGGCCCTTTTGCTGGTCTTGAACTCGCAACCTTGTGGTTTTGAGTGAATGGCTGCAGTACAGGCATTTAACCACTGCGCCACCAGTATAGTATAGTGTCTAGATCAGGGGTAGGCAACCTTTTTGAGCCGGGGGCCGGGTTGCTGTCCCTCAGACAACTGGGGGGCCGAAGTCAAAAAATAAATAATTAAATATTTTTTTTAAAAAATGAAATAAATAAATAAACCAGGACAAATGTAGGACAAAATTTTCAAATGGAGGGCATTTTTTTTTTTTTTAAAAATGGAGGGCATGCGAAAAAATTTGCTGATTTTTTAAAAAAATGTTCATATAAATGCATATTTCTGAGGCATCTATAGACAATTGCCCCCCTTGCCCCCCGCTTGCCCCCCCTTGCCCGCCTCCTCTTGATAGGCCAAAGGCCCCCGCCCTCACAACGAGAGGCCAAAGGCTTCGGCGGCAATCGGCGGCAGGACCGGGTGGGGGCCGGTCCCAAGGCCTTGCCGGCTGCATCCGGCCGCGGGCCGCAGGTTGCCTACCCCTGGTCTAGATCAAGGGAAGTAATAGTGCCACTCTATTCTGCTCTGGTCAGGCCACCTGAAATACTGTGTCCAGTTCTGGGCACCACAATTCAAAAAGGACATTGAGAAACTAGAACGTGTGCAAAGGAGGGTGACTAAAATGGTGAAGGGTCTGGAAACCATGCCCTATGAGGAAAGACCAGGGAGCTGGTGTATGTTTAGCCTGGAAAGAGAAGGTTAAGAGGTGATATGAGGGCCCTGTTTAAATATTTGAAGGGATGTCATATTGAGAGGGAGCAAGCTTGTTTTCTGCTGCTCCAGGAGAACAGGACCTGGAACAAGATGCAAGCTCCGGAAAAGAGATTGCCTCAACATTAAGAGGAACTCCTGACAGTAGGGCTGTTCGACAGTGGAACAAACTCCCTCGGAGTGTAGTGGAGTCTCCTCCGTGGAGGTCTTTAAACAGAGGCTGGATGGCCATCAGTTGGGTATGCTTTGATTGTGATTTCCTGCATGGCTTGGACTGGATGGCCCTTGTGGTCTCTTCCAAGTCTATGATTCTATAAGCTATCGTAGACTTGGTCTGTTTCCACAGATGCAGTGAAATGATGCCCTTGGCGCCACAACAAACTACAAACTCTAGGATTCCACAGGATGCAGCCATTACAGTTAAAATGACGTTAGACTGCATTAATTTTGCAGTGTGGTAGCAGCCAAGAACTCTCTCTTTTCAATAAAATCAAAGGAGAGCAAAAATATGGTAGTATTATACCCCCAGACAGCCTAGCGCAGACAGCAGTACATAAAAATCTTTTTTCTTTGATTTTTTTTGGTGTTGTTGTTGTTGTTGTTGTGGAAGTCTTGTAGACTGTATTTTCTTCATTTTGTGTGAAAGCAAGAATGCATAGGATTGATTAAGCCTTAAGCAAGTGTGCATATGCTCAATCAATCCATTATGGCTTAACTATTAAAGCATAACTAATTTATTAAACACATGCATGCCTGCTTTAGGAGCAGGTTTGAGAAAGTATTTGAAAAATTCTACATTCGGCACAAGAATCCCAATGACCATAAGCCATTTTGTAATCTTCCTCAATTAGTTAGTGATCTATCAGGTAACCACACTATATTCTGCCCACCCTAGTGCAAGCCACTAATCAAATTTCTTAGTGCCACAATGTCAAGAGAGCCTTTTCTTTATAGGAAATATGAATATGTCTGCTAAAAAAAAAGTTAACCAGACAATAGTTGAAACAAACCACTCTGTGACAACAATATAGGGTATATGTTCAAATATCTATTAGCAATTTAAGCTCAGTAACTCCACACCAGCCTTTTCTAGATAACCAATCTGAAATGCTTCCCTACAGAGACTGAATAGGTGTTCTTGTGACTTGATAACACAAGAGAACACTCACACATGCACCAGAAGCTCATTCAATTCATACAGAAAAGCAGTCAGAAATTTCTTTAAAAGCCAGCAAACCAATGTCCTGGATCCATTAAGGATAAAATCTTTCACAACAAATTAAATAAAACAATTTATAGAGGCCTGCACTTGAGATAAAATAGATTTACGGGCTGACCTCTTATTCATTTAAAGAACAAAATTAGCTTTAATTGTATTAGAATGGAATCCAGTAAATTTCTTCTAATGTGGCATTTATGCAAGTGTTGCTGTAATTGTTTACTATAAAAGGTAGAAATGCTCTGATTATAATCTATTTTCCACTTGGTCTTACTACGCAGTCAAGGCACTTGAGGGGGAAAAAATTGAAATTTAACACTTCCTCTAGACGGTGCTATCATTATTGAGAAGAGTTACATTGGAATCTCCATTGACCTGAGCACCCACATCTAAAACACTACAGAAGAAATTGATTTTGTAAAAAGCTAGCAAATATTTATATAGGGCTGGTCTTTCCCCTAGAGTACTGCTAGGTAATCATTAAAAATATTGTAATTGTATGAATACTTGTGAATTAAACAGCAAGAGTAAAGAAAAAGTGTTTTCTCTGACTTTAGTTAGGAGCTAATGACTTTGTAAAACTGCTAATCCCAGGATTCGATAGGATAGAGCTACAGCATTTAAAGTGGTGTAGATGCACCATCAGAAGGAGCATTCCTCAGTGTGAAAAAAGAATGCATCTTCTAAGATGGTATATACAAAATATAGTTCATACAAATCTTCCCATTAAAAATAATTACAAGTAAAAACACTGCTCAGTCATTTAAAGTAAAGCTATCTTGCAGTAACTGTACCATCCAGCAGCACAGCAAACAACAGATCTACATAAAACACGATCAAAAAGTCCTCCCCCAAATAGTCTTCTTGGTGCCAAAAAGAACTTCAGTTTGCTGAGGAGAGAGTTCTAGAGCCAGGACACTATCACAGAGAAGATCTCTATCCTCAGTTACCATATGCTTGACTCCTGAGAAGGGCATTATCTTAATACCTGGAATGGTTCGGTTGAGAGAATGTTGCTCTAGAATATGTGGCTGAGACAACAAATTTAGAGTGCATCTACATTGATTGGAATATTCAGCTTACCTTTGGATTTCACTGATCCGCAGTGACCATGGGCTTGTCTCCACACACCAAGGAAGGTTCAGGAGAACTGTCCACATCATTCTTCCTTTCTATTAAATCACAGTATATGCAGCCACATGACCATGGCCCCCAAGGTTTTTTAATTCCCCCCCCAAGCGTGTAAATGTACATATTTCTGAACTCCTCACCTTGGCCTCACACTAACATGGAGGCCACTATGGAGAGTGATCTACACACTGAGGTGAGCATCTGGGTTTCTTCTCAAAACCAGGATAAATCTCCACTTTTTTTCCTCCAGATGAAAGGCTTTAGGTGATAAAAAGCCCAGATCCACCCTGTGTATTGTTTGGATAGATGACTGTGAAAACTAGGTGAGACCATTTTAATTGGCCTGTGTAGCCTAAATCTGCTTACGGGAGCCAACAACTCACCTGACTCCTAGCTTAAGAAGGAGCAGGGAGAGCAGAAGCGAAGGGCTAGAGAAAGAATAGAGAAGGAAGGGAAGTTATACAGCACAGTCTTAATGAGGAACTTGGCATATTTCTGAATGGAGGGGACAGAAGTGGATATACACTTGGGCTGCTGTACCGGACACCAAACACTTAGTACCAGCTCTCCATTAGATAAAGCAAAGCCAGGAATTTAGATGAATATTTAAACAATGTAAAGGATTAGAAATCTCCATCTATTGTTCTCTGTTAGTCTAAATAGCAAAGGACAAACTCTGAGAAAGCATGCTACTTTCTTATCCAAAAAAGGCTCTGTAAGACGGAACTGATGGACCTTAATAGAAACAGTCGGGAGGATGTTTGACCAGTTACCTTAATATACTTATTTGGTGCAAGCCATTTTAATTTCCATCTTTCTAGCAGCATGTGTAAATCCTTTAAATCGATCTGTTTCTTTTCAGATTTATATAAAAAAGATTTTTACATTGTTTCCTCTCCCTCATCCCCAAATATTAATCAAATGGCCAAGTTTAGGAAGTTGTAGAAATGCCAGCCACATAGAATATAAAATCCACAGAAAGCAGTAAGCTTGTATTATGAATGTTGTTGCCTTTTACTTTATAAGATCTGAACTAGATCATTTTAGGTGAGCCCTTCTAGACTGGACTGGACACTTCATTAGGCTAGTAAGCACTACATCAGGGACGACAAACTTATAATCCTCCAGATGTTGGACTGGATTCTCATCAGTCCTTGCCAGCGCCAATGGTGATGGACAATGGGAGCAATAGTCCAATAGCATCTGGAAGGTTACAGAAGTTGCCCACCCTGTACTAGAAGAGACTTTTCTGTTGCAGCTTCCTCCCTAAGACAAATACTGAGATCTTTTCTTGCCTTTGAAAAACAAGCTGATGATTCTGCTTTTTAAAAATGAAACTTTGGTACCTGAGAATTGAATATTTTAATGTTGCTCTGCTACTGCTATTTTGTTATTAAAATAAAACATATTATTATTATTATTATTATTATTATTACACTGTTAAATGATTTTTTCCCTTTTTAAATAAATCTTTGTTGCATGCTTTAGGTTTTATGTGGCTCTTTGCTATAATGAAAAAATAAACATTAAATAAAATGCATTAATATAGAGCAGTTGAAGTCCCTGAATTCTCACTGAATGTACTGTCATGTCTGATGGTTGATCCTTATCCTGTGAAGTGCAAACCATTGCAATCTTCTCTGACTCATTTGCCAATGGCAGATTGTGTCAGTTTCCCACTTCGTCATCTTGCTATGTAAACAGATTCCACCCCTTTATGCACCAACTGTGACCATGCATGCTGTGCTGAACCTGTTGCTAATGATTATAGCTCTTGAGGAGGCAGCACTGCACAACACCCTCCCTTCCACAACCAAATTCAAATTTTCCCAAGTCCAGAGACCTACCTGCTGTGTCTGCTCTTCTAGTTTCTCTTCCCTCCATCTCTCTGGATCACATCTTTTCCCAACTCATCTTGGGACCATACAAAGCCTCTCCTGATCTGAACCCAGACCCGACCCAACCTCACGTGATGCATACCCACTCAGTCTAGCAGCAGTAGTCTCTCTTGTTCTTGGATAGAGTAGCTGGGCTTGGGTGATACCATACTGACCAGACTCTAGGCAAGGCTGGACCCTATACTTTCTGAAGCTCCTCTACTTATATAATCTCTTCCCCTATTCACTGCTTCTCTCTTTCTCATCTTGAGTGGTTGGACTTGGGTAGCTCTGCACTGGAATGACACTGCCTCATTGCTTGTCTCCTCAAGCTTGTCAGTCTCTCCTCTGTTCTCTACTTGCTCAGCCACTGATGGCTGGATTGCTTGGTTTGGTCTAATGCTTTGCAGTTACAGTATAATTGAATTTTTGCTGCTCTGCTCTGTTGTTCTCTGCACATTGCTTTCTCAAACCCACAGAGGCAGGCATAGCAAGAGAAGGAAGCATGATTCCATGCCAGGCTGATGAGACTTTGTCTTCCAACCACCTTCCTCCCCTGGTTAGGACATGGCCCATGAGGAAAAGTCAAATCCTCATTTTAGTTGTAAAGAAAAGAAACCATGATTTAGTTGCTGATAAGGAATTACATACAAGTATTAATTCTACACTCTGGACTAACTTAGAGTGCCCCCAGAGTGCCAATTGGATGGCTCTCAAATTGAACCAGTTGATTGGGTATGTTCACTGGCCTTGACCTACATGCTCTTGACAGCAGTTTCCTTATCAGTTAGGCTCTCACCTGTCATGATCTGTACATGCAGTGAGTCTTGCAGGGCCCCTCCCTTTTTAGATGCTAAGGATTTAGTCATCATCAGAAGGAGCTTATCATTTTCATGGAAAAGGTTAAAAAAGAAATGGGGAGGGAGGATTCTGGGGAATTGTTGTGTGTGGATTTTTTGTGGGTTTTTCGGGCTATGTGGCCATGTTCTAGAAGATTTTCTTCCTGATGTTTCGCCAGCATCTGTGGCTGGCATTTTCAGAGAAAGGAAGAAAATCTTCTAGAACATGCCCACATAGCCTGAAAAACCCACAAAAAACCATGGATGCCGGCCATGAAAGCCTTCAACTTCAAATTGTTGTGGGTGTTTGGGGTGATTTTATTCCTAAAATCATGCCATATTTTAAACAATGTGGGGGGGGGGGTAAGGGACTTGGAGGCCACAAAAGTGGATTTGACATGCAGCAATGGTTGACAGGCCACAATTTCCCCACCTTGTCCCTAGTATAACCTTGCTCTCCTTTAGAGGGCAGAGCAAAATAACTGTCTAGGTTTCCTCCCCTTCCAGAAATAGTAGTTTGAACATGCCTTCTAAGGGGATCCTCACTGATTGAAAACAGAAAGTATTAATTATTATAGGAAATATTATGTATGTTCAAAGAATATACTAATTAGAAAACAGGGCATAGTTTATTGAGTGCTGCTTAATACAAGCAGGAAAGAAAGACACCTGACAAAATCACCCACAACTCATGCCTATCAAGATTTCATCACGTAAAATTACTTGGACTTACATTTTGTCCTGACCAGCTCCCACTTTCAATGTCAGCCTGGGAATCACAGGAGATGGTGCAGGAACAACAGGTTCCACTTTGATCTGCTAAAGGAAACATATTTCACTGTGAAAAATATGCTGCATACTTTACAAAGAAAAAATCACATCGACTGGATCTATACAGGACATCATATAATGAGAAATATTGTATATAGATTCACCATAGAACAGATTCCAGCTGAAGTCATAGAAAGCCATTTGGGAAAGATTACAACATGCCCCTAACTACCTAGTAGATGATGCATTGGCATTTGTTGTTGTGTGCCTTCAAGTCACTTCCAAATTATAGAAAACCTAAGACAAGATCTGTATGGGGAGGAGATGCATTTCACCCAAAGGGTGTCACAACTGAAAAGGGTCTGTCTGGACACCAACCACATAACTACAGATTTCTAAGCAGTAAGTTGACAGTACCTAACTGAAATCAACATAGTAACTTTTCAAAATGAAGTACTACCAATGTTGGTGAGTCTTGAACTTGTTTATTGGATGAAGTTCTTTGACTACTTGTATGCCACTGTGCATGGGAACGTTCCTTACTCTGTATTTACAAATTTGAAGAAAATAATATGGCTCTTATCAAGTGGTAGCCTTTATTTTCTTGGTTGTTTAGGACCTTCCATCTGAAATTGGCCTTTTCCTTAAGAATCCTAAAAAGGCACCTTCACTAACACTTTGCAAAACCATTCACATATAATTGGCTGAGAGCAGGTTAATAAATCAGCAAGGAGCCTTAATAAAAAATAATTAATCACCTTGCTTTCTGTCTTTGGCTTTATGATGGAATGTGACAATTCACAAAGGAGGTTACCTTTCTACAACATTGTTCATTGCCATTTAGGCAACATACAAAAATGGTATTTGGCGAATAACCATGTTAAGAATCATCTTGCAGGATCAAAATAAACCAGTTGCTTCTGGGCATGCACAAGTAGTGTATGAAGACAATGGTTTTCCTATCATGTTTGTCCCCAGAAGCTGGTATCCAGAGATACAGTGCTTGAATTTCATTTGGCTACCCTGACTAGTAGTCATCCAGAGGTTGAAGAAGATTTTTGGACGATTAAATGCAGAACCTCCCAGCCAGGGCTCATTTTGAGTGGGAGACTTGGGAAAGTGTAGTCCCAAAGAGTAACTTTTTACAGTTCTTTGCCAAGCTTTCTCAGACAGTAGCCATCACTACTTGTATTAGTAAATGTCATAAGCCAAACACTAGATAAAAGCACTTCATTTTCTTAACTTTGGAATCTGCTACTAATCAGTTTAATGACTGAATTTGCACTGCAAAAATAAAGCAGCTTGACATTTCTTTAACTGCCACGGTTCAGTGCTAGGAATTCTAGGATTTATAGTTTTGTAAAATATTTAACCTTCCCTATAGGAACATTCTGGTGCCACAACAAACCACAGATCCCAGGATTCCATAGGATGGATCCATGACAATTAAAGCGGTGTCAAACTGCATTATTTCTGCTGTGCAAAGTCAGCCAAAGTATTCCTAAAATCAAATAGAGAGAAAAAAGAAGGCAGCCAAACATATTAATGTTTAGTTAACCTCTCAAATGTAGCCTACCGTCAGTTGCTTTATGATATTCTTCAGCCACACAAGGTACTGATTGTATGAACACCACGCAAAACAGCTTTTAAGAAATAATTTTAAAGGAAACTTTTAAAGCAGAAACTGCAATCAATTAGAAGAGAATGGATGGAAAACATTTTTCCCCTTTCAATGACCAGTTTTCAAGGATAGAGATTCCCTCACACACTGGCTTACTTCTGGAATCAACTTTTCAGATCACCTTAATTTCTATGCAACTGTCACAATGGGGAATCAATGATAAATTCATAATTCTATATTTAAAGAACTGGAGACTAGGAGTTAGAGTTGAATATATGTGTTAAGTGCATGTGAAAGACTATGTGTGTATGTGCGTGCGTGAGAGAAAGAGAAAGAGAGAGAGAGAGAGACAGAGACAGAGATAGACTGATCTTTTTTTAAAAAATAAAATGAAATAACCAGGATGTTAAGGGGACATGAACTAGTGGTGGCTAAAAATTAAAGAGCTGCAATTCTGAAGTAATACTGGGAATTCAGGCCAGCAGAAGAGCATTTACAGTGGATTACTAAGCTTCCCAAATCACCAAAGAGGTAAAGTCCAGCAATATAAGACTCCTTTGTAGCTAACTAAAAATACATTGTCAGTGGATTTGTCCAGTTTTATGTATAAGCAATACTTCTTTCACCTGAACTAATACTAGTAGTCATATAAGCCCCTTATTGCCATGTGCTGCATTTTTTTCCCTTTTTACTAATCTTCAAGGATTTAGCTTCTTTGCCACATACCTCAGGGCACCAACTGATAAAGCTCTAACTCTCCGTTTTTCCAGGACACCAGCAGAGCAGCCTTGCAAAAAATGAAAATCACTCAAGAGATTTAAAAGGGGGGGAAATTTATTTTTAAAATCCTGACTTGCAGCAAAGAGGTGGACTTTTTCTGTCTATTTTTTTCTCTCAAAAAGGCTTATCTGTCAAGATCAGTTTAAATTTTAATTCTATCTAGGGACTCTTTCATGCAGTCTAGCTTTAAAGTTTATCTTTTGACAGGGACTTTTCACCAAGGTAACAGGAAGCTTTGTCAGTGTAATCTGCCCAAGCTTATATTGCTTTTCCTATAATACAATATATTTTAGGGCTATAAAGAATAGACTTTTAATAGGTTATATCATAACATTATAGTCCTAATGGTACACTGAATTACAAAAAAATAATGATCAGAATTGGAAGACAATCATTTCATTTTGTCTAGATACAGCTTAATCATTTGAGAATTGGTGCACATGTCACTGTTCTGGACAGTATCTGTGAAAAACATGAATGCTTTAGATAACAATTAGCAACAATATCCCTATGCAAAGACTACTGCAATGTACAGTATAAGTACTGATTTATGCGTGAATCCAATTCTATACCTAACTGGAATATTATAAGTATGAAAGAGAGGTTCTTAAGTCAAAAACTTCAATAAAAAAAAAGTTTGGGAGAGAACATGAGGGCAAACGGGTATGGTAGATGGAAAAATATGAAAACACACTGCCTGAATCCTCTTTCTATTCCAAATGACCTTATTTTCTCACTAACAGAACTACCCTCTTTCATCTATGTCCCCACAAAGATCTAAAACTTTCCCTTCTCCTGCTCTTCACCTTCCAAATACCCAAAAACCCTGCAAAACCTATTCCCCTTCAGAGGAAGAATTCTGTATCTATGAAATCAGGGGCAATATAAACCCAAGGAAAGCAAAGTGATGGGAACTTCTCTCTCACTCCAAAACACTAAAACACATGGGTAGATTACAGGAACCCGGGAGTACCTGATAACACAACACTGCAATGTATTTATGATAATTTTATGAAAAATAAAGCTGGCAAAGCATAGTTTCAGCAGATATGAACAATCTTTAAGACAAGCCCTCCCTTCATCCACCATCTTAAGGGAGAGAGAGGCAGCCTAGCTCCACCAGGCCTCCCTGGAAGAAGATTAACCAGCCATTAAGAAGCCAGGCCCTCCCTCCAGTCCATCTGCCTTGGTCCAGGCCTCGGAGGTAGAGAAGACTGCTGGACCTCATCCCCTTACCCTCCACCACTCTCTTCTCCTTTTGTGTCGTGTCTTTTTAGATTGTAAGCCTGAGGGCAGGGAGCCATCTAATTAAAAGATTGTATGTACAGCACTGTGCAAATTTACAGCGCTTTCTAAATACAGTGGTACCCCGGGATACGAATTACCCAGCTTACGAATTTTTCGGGATACGAAAAAATCCCATAGGGATTTATTGTTTCGGCTTACGAAGGTTTTTTCGGGTTACGAAAAAACCTCGGCGCTATGCCGCCACCGGAGGGCAGCAGAGAGCTATTTTTTTCCATTAGCGCCTATGGCAATTCAGGTTACGAAGGTTTTTCGGGTTACGAAATTAGCCGCGGAACGAATTAATTTCGTAACCCGAGGTACCACTGTATAACATCTCTTGCTCTCAAAAGCAAACGAATCGCAGATTCCAACTGTTTGTGTCAGCAAGGCAGAAAATTCTATGCTAAAAAGATATTTCAGTTTTCTATGAAAATGTCTGAACTATTGGTTCACAAACTTTTTACCACTGTGACTCCATTTACATCTACATCCAGACGTCACCCCCCATTTGGCACAGTACATGAAAATATTTTGTTTTGCGTCTGTGTATTTTTGTTTATACATTCATGTATATTCATATTTTAACATTTTATAAGGAAATATCATATATACTCGACTATAAGTTGACCTCATGTATAAATTGAGGGCAGCCTGTGGGGCCAAAATAATGGATTTTGATATGATCCGTGGATAAGTCGAGGGTAAAATCCCAGCAAGCATAACTTTCTGCTGATACTAAAGGCTGGATGAATGAGAGAATAGAAGGGGGTCAATGCTTCTAAGAGAGATTGCACTCTTGCCTTTCACCAAGGGATAGTTCTTCTTTTTTTACAGGAGTTAAAGTACAATACTTACATTGACCCACTGATAAGTCAACTCAGTTTTCTGAGGTCAGTTTTTTGACTAAAATTTCTAGACTTATACATGAGTATATATAGTAGCTCCCATCTTCCTCCCCCTTGAGCCAGAGGCTCCAAGTGCTCTTCTTGCCTTTTCTCATTCCCTTCCCTCCAGGACAGAAAAAACGTTGGGAAGAGGAAAGGAAAGGGGAAGAGGAGGAGGGATCAAGGCCTTCAAGTGCCATGCTCCACTTAAGCAACTCTTGCACCTCTCCTGGGGGTCCCTTCCCACGGTTTGATAACCACTGGGCTAAATTAACCACATGCTCTTCATTTTTAATCCCATCCCATCTCTCTTTTTACACTGAGTTAAATCTAATTGTTACTGTCAACTGTAGAATACCCCCCGAATCAACAGAATTAGATAAGTGTTGCTTAATAAGTTTTCATTGCTTCAATTTGTCTACTTTAGTTGGAAGTAACAAACTGGATGCAGACCACTGGGTGCTCATTTTACTGTCAGATCTCATGGCAACCTGGAAGTATGAAATTATATTTTGAATAATTCACTGTACCCGGGAGGAGAACTTGTGGTTTTCCAAATATTGTTGGACTACAGCTCTCATGATTCTAGATTACTAGCCATGATGGCTGAGACTTTTGAGAGTCCAACAACATTTGAAAGGCATAAGGTTCCCAAACCCTACATTATATCATCAACGCTGCACTACTCTATCTGTTGCTTAACATACAAATCTCCTCTATACTGTTCAACCCCCATATTCATGGGATCAATAACTGTGGTTTTATCTACCTGTGTCCAGAAAAAAGGTCTTTCTAAACACCTGGAGGTCCTTCAGCACAACTCTATAGTTAACTTCCACTGGTTCTCGCTATTTGCAGTAAGTTTGGGAACAAATCCACTGTGCATATGGAGGTTGGTCTGTACTGAGCGAAACCACTGCATCTTACCTAGTACTGTTTCCATTGAGCAGTAGTGGGTCTGGCCTGGCCCTTCCCAGACCTGATACTCTTTTAAGTTGGAATTACTTTCCTTACTGGAGACTGAACCTGGGCTCTTCTGTAATATACTCCAATTAATGTATCAGTCCTTCCTAATACATTCTCAGAGCTCAAGTTTCTTTAAAACATTAGTTTATTATGATGTATAGGCCTGAAGAAGCTAATGGAGCAAATATACAGTGGTACCTCGGGATACGAAATACCCAGGTTACGAAATTTTCGGGATACGAAAAAATCCCATAGGAAAACATTGTTCCGGGTTACGAATGTTTTTTCGGGTTACGAAAAAACTTTTTGGGGCTTTTTTCGGCTTTTTCGCACGGAATCGCGGCTTTTCCCCATTAGCGCCTATGGCAATTCGGCTTACGAAGGCTTTTCGGGTTGTGAACGGTGCCACGGAACGAATTAATTTCGTAACCCGAGGCACCACTGTATGTCTTCTTCTGGCAACCTTCAACCTTATAAATTATGGGCCAGTCCCACACGTTTACTCAGAAATCATTCTAACTGTATTTACTACTTATCTGTTCCTTCTGTTCATTTGTGAAAATGAATACAGTACAACAACCACATTATTGCCAGCTTATGCTTTTTATGCTGACTACCATTCAAATTGCAGCCTGGACATAAAATCAAGGCAGTTTAAGTTTAAAGTCCTGACTGAATTGTTGACAAACTACAAGATGACTGAGTACCTAGAGTACTACGTCCAACTGTGGACATCACATCTGTTTAAGAAGGATATCTATCAGTTGGAATAGGTGCAGAGAAGGATGACCAAGAGAGTTAAGGGGTTAGAAATTGGACATTATGAGGAATGGATGAGAGAGGGAGCTGAATATGTTTAGTCTGAAGAAGAGAAAAGTGAGAAGTGACATGATAGTAATCTTTAAATATCTGAAGGGCTGTCATGTTGAAGCTTAGATCAAGCTTGTTTTCTGTTATTCTAGGTGATAGAACCCACCTATGGATTCAAATGACAGTGAACGAGACTCCAATTAAACATTCAGAAGAAATTGTGATGAAATTGTGATGAATCAACATTGGAACAGACTACTTAAGAAGGTAGTGGACATACACCACTGGGGGTGGGACTAGATAGCCCTTGGGGTTATCTAACAAGTCTGCTTCTACTGACTTTATCACAGAGGGAAAATTGGGGGTTTAAACTG